>NC_031788.1:13093397-13116936 GCF_001522545.3 Parus major
ATTATATTATATTATATTGCATTACATTATATTACATTACATTACATTATATTATATTACATTGCATTACATTATATTATATTACATTGCATTACATTATATTATATTATATTGCATTACATTACATATAAATATTATATATAAATATATATAATATATATTATATATTCACACACATATATATAAAATATATATAATATGTATTTAATATAGTATAATATCTATTATAATGTTATACATTATACATTATATATCAATTTTTTTTGAATGGCTCTGATCCCTCTGGATGTTGAGATTCACAGGATGTTGTCAGGGTAAGGAAATTTCTGGTGTGTTCTGGAACATCCAACCCGCTGGAAATGGGATGGGAAATGGAACTGGGGCAGCTCTCAAAGGGTTAAATCAGAAATTTCAGGGAGGAGCGTGGGTTGGAAATGAAGCTGTCGAGCTGAGAAACAGCGTGATGATTATTTGGCAACCAAAGCAAACACGTGGATCCAACATCAGCACAGCCACTGTCCTGCAAAGAAAGGATTTCCCTGGATTCCAGGGCTTGGTGGCTGGAACCCCACTTTTTCAGATTATTTTGTGTAGAGGTGAGCTTTTACAACGTGAGAGAACCCCTGAAGTCTAATAGAAACCTTTTAAGTAAATCTTACAAAGCTCTAATCTCTCCAAAGCTCCCATGTTCTTCTCCTCTGTTCTTATTCAATTTTTAATAAGAACAATTCCATGCAGCTCTAAAGCATGGCTCAATTAAGAAATATTCCTACCAGGCATCTTTGAAATCTTGGGAGGCTTTTCATTTATGCTTTTTTACTTTTTTTTCCCCTTTTTTTTGATTTACCCCAAGAAATCTCAGTGTTGGTTGGCTGGAGTTGAGAGGAGGAGTTTCTCTTTAATTGCAAGCTCCACTCCCCACTGTTATTTACAAGTAGACCAAATAACTTTCAAAGTCTTGTGTTTTATGCTTCAAGGAGACCATCGAACACATTAGTGCTGTATTCTGAAGTTACAGAAAGGATCTTTGATCTAATTCCCCAGACATTATCTGTCCAAAAAGTATCTCTAGGTCATGAGATGTAATTAAAAAAAAACCCCAAGTCTGAATCAAAATTTCAAGCCCAGGTATTTTATAGTAATCAAACCTTAACTGCTTTATGATTCACTTTTATTTTTATGGTGTGTGGCACTCTTCTTGCTGCTCTGGTTAAGCTTGGATCAGCATTTCCATTACAAAATGCTGCTTTCAGGGGTTTAGAACTTAGCTGCAAAAATTTACTGGGAGTTTAAGATGGCATTGTGACCCGAGTGGAAAATCATGTTCGTAGGGAATACGTGGCTGCCAATATGCATAAAATTTTTGGAATCTTATTTTGGGCTTTTGGAGCAGATTGCAAGGGCGGTGTCTCATCGGAACACGCCTTGTTAATGATGGGGGAATAAACCATGCCTGGAGCCACCTCACAGCGCCCGTGCCTGCTCTGGTTTGCTGCTGCTGGAGTCACCCTGAGCCCTCCCAGCTGGGCTGGGAGCAGAGCTCAGGCAGAGCTGGGCTGGGTGGCTGTGGTAATGCAGTCAGGAAAAAAGGTATGACCCAAAGAATGTACCCCCGAAAATGTAGAATTGTTTCTTTCCCTTATCTCTTTCTCCCCAGTTCCCCTTGTTGGCTGTGTGAATGTAATTCACCCTCTTCCCCCTGCCTTCCAAAAGGGGTGCTCACTGATACCTTTTCCTCTTTCCCTCCTGCTCTTCTTCTCCACAGGACCCCAAGAAATAAAGCTGCACTTCCATCTCAGCTAAGGGAAAGGGCCTTGTTTTTAGGCTCTTCTTTTCTATGTTTTACTATCTCCCCTGTTTCCCTGGCTGCAGCTGGGTGAACAGTGGTAACAGAGAAACAGGGGATAAAGAAATTACAGCATTAGAGTGGGATTTCTGCTGTCCCGTGGTGTCAGAGCAGAGCCTTGGGTGTGCTCAGCACTCAGAGCTGCTCCCCTGGGAGCTGAGGGCACAATCCCATCTCAATAACTGGGATTAACTCCCCTCGGAGCCTGGGCTGTGTGCAGGTCCCTCACTCCCCGAGCTGGACAAGCTGGGCTGGGCTGGGCTGGACTGGTGGTCCCGGGGGTCTCGTGTCAGGGCTGACCTGACATCTCCAAAACGCCTTGGTGCTTCATCCAGAGCATGAAAAACATAAAACAACACCTGGATTTACCTGTTGCAGAGCAGTTCTGCTCTGTTAAAGGGAAGCAATATTGTCTTTACAGATTTCTAGAAAGGTTTCCTTCACGAGGCAGTGGCTAACTGGTGTTTTTCAGGGGATGGAAAGACTGGATGGTATTTTCTAAGCTAAACTCCACAAAATCCAGTCTCTGACTTGTGCTGGAAGTCTCTGACTTCCCAGCAGACTGAGAGAGGAGCTGTGGCCTTTGTTACTACCACACTATTCTTTGCTCAGTCCTTTGGTTGTGTTTCTTCTCTTTATCATTCTCTCATGCCTTTTTTTTTATTTTTTTTTTAAACTTGAAGGTAAATGGCAAAACGCCACAAACCATGGAGATTTAATTTTCTGCATTCCATTTTATTGTGCACTTGTATCTTAATGAGAAGCAGCTCCAGGAGTTTTCCTCCCAGCCCCCCAGCTCTGAGATACTCTGCTGAGTTTTGGGGTCAGATCTTTTGTGTAAAACCCCTGTAGCCAGTGGCCAGCTGCTGCCAGGTGTGGCCACCTCTCATTCCCACATAAGAGCATCATTTCACTCTCTGCCAGGCTCATTTAAGCATCTTTAGGAGAAGCAAAGCTCCCAAAACCGGGATGCAGGGTCAGGGGAGCTCCTTCATAGTTTGGGTACCCCAAAAACAGCTCCTGGCTGGAAAAAGCGAGGGAAAATGAGCTGGAGAGGGGTAAAATGCCAGAAAGGGAGGAATTAGGGGAACTAATCAGAGGGAAAAGTCGTGATTCAAACAGCAAAGTATCTTAGAGGTTTCTCTGTGCAGCCTGCTGCTCCTGTGAGATTGGAGCAGAGGAATCTTTGGAGGTTTGGGGGTTCTGTCCCTGGCCAGGCTGTGAGCAGCTCTGGGATCTCCAGGACACCCTCACCTGCTTTGGGCTCAGCCCAGGAGACATCAGAGCCCTGGGGATGCTGAGGGCTGCGAGCTGCTGGGCAAGAGCCATCTGCTGCCTTGGCTGTTTTTAGGGAGATTTGGGGTGTTTTGGGGTTTTTTTCCCAATCAAATTGATTTAGCCCCACAGAGGATTGACACAGGAAAAACTGGTGTGGGACAGGCCGTGGGATTGCAAAGCTCTTGGTTGTTCAGGAACAATTCCAAAGAATTATTCTTCCAAAAAGTGAGGAAAAGTCATCAAACTGACAAAACTGCTTTTAACTGGGACAGGGAACAGAACCCAGGCAATCAGATCTCTTCTGGCAAGTGTGGAAAGGGCTGAGTCTGTCACAGAGAGGGGAGAAATCACAAGATGACATTTCTGGAAAGTCCACAAAAATAGCCAGACTTTTTTTTCTAACCAGGGGTTTAGATACTCTGGGTGTAGGCACAGCTTGTTGGTTTAATATCATTTTTTCCCCAAAATGTTTAGTTTCTGCTATTTAATCAATGTGTTTCCTCTAAGAATGGCACCTAAGAATCACAGTCCATTTGCCAAAATCTCCTGAAAAGAAGAAACTTGTTGGGTTAGCCAAGGACAGTTGATTTATGGTGTGTTTTAGCCCAGAACCAGCCCAGTCTTGGAATAGTTGTGAAATCTCAGCCTCACTGAAGAAGCAGGAGCTTAAATCCCTTCTGTACTTGCAAACTGTGATTTCTATCTCACAAGTGCCCCATGCCCTTCCCTTGAGTTTCCCAAACTTGTGCAGGGCACCAAACAGGAACAGGAGATAAATTTTCAGTGCTGATCTGGTGCTTTTATTCAATTTATTATTGTTTTTATGGTTTGATAGAATTTAACTCCTCCCACAGCAGTAGGAAGAGTCATAAAGACAGAAATGAGTAATTTTGATTAAAAATTTTTTGAGAGTAATTTTCATTAAAGAAATAAACCACAAAACCAACCCCCTACACTTGCAGCTCCTCAGGTCCCCAGCACACCCCCTTTATTTTTGCTCTCCAGAGATTTTATTACCCCAGGAAAAGCAGCCAGGAGCCTTTCTGTCATTAGTGAATAATTCCCTGCGAGTCCCTCGTGGCACAAATGGCACCTTCTGCAATGCAGACACTTATTAGCTCCAGACATAGCACGCTTTGGTACACAAGTGTCTTTGGAATAACAAATTTTCTCGCGTGGACGTCGTGTTCCACTTTAATAAGGCCAAAATAACCGCAGCAAATCTCTGATTTCGCTAAAGGGCACGTGCTGTAAATTCAAAATTCAGGTTTGCTTCTCTTAACTCAGTGATTTCCTCAGCCTGATGAGGATGAGGAGCAGCAGCACTCTGGAGTGGCCCGAGCCTGCAGTTATCCCTGTGTAAAATCCCCTGGTTGTTTAACGCTCTCTGTCAGGCTACCACATTCCTGCTGCAGACTGGAAACAGCACCCACGGCCAGTGGGCTGAAATTACAGCACAGTTCATCACTCAGGGCTCTCCAGCACATGATAGCAGTGCAAATATTTATATTAGCAGCTTTTGTGCTTGACTGGAAAGATTAGAGATCTTACAGGGAGGACTGGAGGAATTACAGCTCCGGGGGCAAGCACGGGAGATGGATCTGTGCTGGAAAAATCAGTGTGCTTTATTTCAGGGGGGGAAAAAAAATGTCAAAAAAATAAATTAATTAAGTTAAATCTGCTCAGAGTCTTTGCAGTTCAGAAAGTTTCCCTGCCTTGTTGTGAACGTGAGTGTGTTGCTCTGCTCAATTCAATCAGGTGTGAGGGGGTTTTCTTGTAAGTGGTAAAAGGTGTCCTTGAGCCAAACAGAGGGGATTTTAGTGAGGAAGGGAAGGGATCTTTTGTTCTTGGTGTTTTGTGGGGCTTTTTTTTAATCCAGGCAGCACAGCACTAACATCATCCACTATTGTCAGCACAAATACGAACTCTTATTTTCATCGGGAGGTAACCTACTTTTAAAAGAGCACCTTGAATGCTGAATTTTATATTACCTAGAGAAATCCAAGGGGGAAGAGAGGCTCATCTGCTGTTTCAGTGCTGTGAAAAGTGCATTTATTTGATACAGGAAAGGGGATTTTGGCCAACTCAGGTGATGCTGCCCTGTGTCCCCTCTGTGGGTTCTCAGAAAGGTGAGATTCCTCCTCTTTGGATCCTGCCCTTGTCCTGAGACATTTTTGGGCTAAAGGGGCTGTAGGAGGCAGCTCAGTGGAGCTTTATTGGTGAATAACTGGCTGAACAGGAGATGCTGTGCTGCAGAAGCTGGGGCTGCTTGGCCACTGCTCCCTCCTGCTCATCAGAAATATGAGCATTTTTAGGGAAAAAACCCACATTTAAGGCGTCTTCGCTGCAATCCTAAGGGTGTTACCCAAAGAAACAGCATCCCTGAGAGCCTGGTGGCTGCAGAGACAATCAGGGATGGTGAAATGCTGCTTTTGATCCCCTCCTTCACCTGATGGAAGGGAACGATCTGTTAATAGCACACCAGCTGGGAGGTTAGGCTTTATTTCCTCGTGTTGAAATAAAGAATAGGCTGTCCTTCAGCACAAATGCACCCAAAGTTCATGAAAAATGCAGGCACTGATGGAATGGGGTTTTTAAGTGAGGTTTTTAAGAGCTGGGTCATCAGATGAGAAGAGTTTCCTAAAATTAGGGACTGCCCATTAGAAGAGTAAAAGGAATGCTAGATGGAATGTGGGAATTGTGGATGCAGGCTCAGGTGAAATGCAGCTGCAGTGCAGGCACAGCTCTGGGGAGGAAGGAGAGAGGTTTGGCCACAGTGTTGGGACAGGAAAATAATCAGCTTAAAACATCTCCCATAATCCAATCCCATAATCCAAACTCCTGCTGAGCCTTCCCTGCTGGACAAGTGTGACCATGGAAAGTCATCTTTTAGGCTTCCTTCAACCCAAACCATTCCATAATTCCATGACACAGCTAAACCAGAATCTCTTCATTCCACAGTCTTTGTATGGTCCATGGATAAACCTGGCTCATTTTCTCCTCTATATGCAGAAATATTAAAAAACCTCTGGAAAAACTTGCAGCTTTATCAGCACAAAATCCTGCACAATCCTTGTCAGTCCCATATTTAGCTCTGGGAGCAAAGCACAGGATCTCTACTCCCATTCCCATCAATTAAAAAGCTGGATGTAAGCTCATTAATATGTAAGCACAATTCAGTGTAGCAGAATTATCAGGAAACACATGCAAGGGTGCAGGTGCAGGTGTGAGCTCATGTTAGGGCTGAGCTGAACATAATCCTGCAATATCATTTCTATCGATTTTAATTGGTGTGAGGCTTGAAGAGAAGCTGACAGCTGATAGATAGATCCAGCTCTTTATATTGCTTTGTTGCATCCAGAAGACATAAAAATAGCAGGTGAAAATACTGATGGTCCCTGCCAGCGCCTCAAAACTTGGAGCAATTGCCTCTCAAAATAAAACCATTCCCTGTGGATGGTGTCTTCAGCACAGGATTTTGGGAGAGCTTCACAGGACATCCCAGGAAACAGCATGACCCAGAGGAAAACCCCAGTTAATCTAAAAACTCCCTTTGACAATCCTTATCAGTGGCTCCCTGTAGAAGCGGAGGGAGATGTTCAGTGGTTTGTTAGCTGGGGTGATATTTCATCAGAGAGCTGTGTGATGGAGCAGGGAAAGTGCTGATTCCTGTTCCAAGAGAGGCTGAGGAGGGCTGGCATTACACTGGGAGACAGGGTTAGAAATCCAAGTGAGACGAGCAGGGGAAATAACCTGGAGAAAAGGATGCAGCTCAAGAAAGGCAAATTCAGGGTCCTGCACCTGAGTGAGAAAAACCAGCTGAGCAAGGAGAAGGACTGAAAAGAGCTGCTTGGAGGAGTTGCTGCAGTGGGCTGAGCATGAGGGGAGCCAGAGGTGTCCTGGGATCCAGCTGGAGTAGGGGAAGAGCCACCCTGACCTCCAAGAGATGGGGAACAATCCTTCTGTTCTGTGAAAAAAGAGCTTGGGGAAAACGGAACAAATCCAGAAGGTGAGGAAAGATTGGATTAGTTAAGGTGGCTTTGACAAAAATCCTCATCTGAATGGCCCCTCTCTCAATCAGAACTCCAGAATGGTTTGGGTTGGAGGGACCTCAAAGCCCCCCCAGTGCCACCCCAGCCTGGCAGGGACAGCTCCCCTGTCCCAGGAGCTCCCAATGTCCAGCCTGGCCTTGGGCACTGCCAGGGATCCAGGGACAGCCCCAGCTGCTCTGGGAATTCCATCCCAGCCCCTGCCCACCCTGCCAGGGGACAATTCCTTCCCAAAATCCCATCCAGCCCTGCCCTCTGCCACTGGCAGCCATCCCCTGTGTCCTGTCCCTCTGTCCCTTGGAAATCCTTTCTCTCCACTTTCCTGCAGCTCCTTCAGGCCACACTGAGCTCACCCCAAAGCTTCTCCTGTCCCCCTACAGCTGCCCCCCTTCCTTCCCCCTTCCTTCTCCCACACACCAACTTTGCTGAGTTTGTTCCTGCTGAAGATAAAAAACTTGGGGAAGAGAACAGGGGGGAAAAGGTTCTGCAGTGCAGTCTGGAGCCCAGGACAAACCCTTCCCTCTGCCCAGCATCCCTGGGCACTTCCCCATCACCCCCAGCCCTGCCAAGCTGCTTCTGGAAGCTTCCAGAGCTTTTTGTCATACCTCTATCTGCTCACCAGCACAGATTCCTCCTCTCCTCGCAGGGAGGATGCAGGGGTAGAAAAAGTTGTAAGGGCTGGATTAACATAGGGAAGAGCGTGTGCTCTGCTAGATAAATGCATCCTGTGACCTGTACACTGGCAAAGCAGGGAAAACTACAAGTTATTTTAAGTTCTAATTTAGTGTTCTAAATGAATATGAAACTATTTTGCAATATCAATACATTTCTTAATTTAAACAAATCTAATTATGCTAAATTAAAGATTTATTTAGCTAACTTGGTAATGTTAAATGCTTAAATATTTTAGATGTCCGAGATAAACGTAATAAAATGACTCTGTTTAATCTACAAATTAATCCAAAAAAATAAATTGCATTTTAATTACATTGATAACGATCAAGCCCAAGCATGATTGGCATATTCCTTCCCCGAGACAGAGGGAAGCAAACACTGTGGGACAGATTTCGTTTATTCCCCACACGCCTGAGGGTTTTGAGTGACTCTGCTGGGTTCTGAGCATGCATTTCTGACTTACCCTACTCGAGCTGCACAGAATATGGCCTCGTACCTGAAACTGGTCCAGCACATTCCTACGCTGGTGATGATTCCAGCAAGGAAAATCTGTCTGGCAAATGAGTCATTGTGAAAAGCCTGAGCTGAAGATGCTGGAGAGGAGGGTGATGCATGTGAAAATGAGATTAATCAATAGGAAGATGAGGATCAGCAGTCTATCACAGCAGAGCTGTTTGGTAATCGTGGGGCTGAGGAAATGGGGAAACACGGGGAGCTGGGAGAAATGTCAGATTAATAATGAATTAGGAGCCATTCCCAGAAGCACGAGAGGCTGAGTGTGCAGGCAGAGAAAGGGGAGCTGGGGTGCTTGTAACACCCCCAGAACTGGGCAGAACTCGATGTGAAAGCACGGGCAGAACATGAGAGCAGTTCTTTCATCCCTGGCTGTGGTTGTGGTTGAATTCGTGGTGCTCAGGGCAGGGGGTGAGCAGAGCTCTCAGCCTGGCTGCAGCAGGAGCCTGCAGTGCCCACTGCCCTGCCCTGGGCCCTGGAGCAGCGCCTGGCCCGGCCTGGGCTCAGCTCGGTGCTGTGTGGGGATAAAGGAGCCGTGCTGGGATAATGGGTGGGACTGTGCTGGGATAAAGGAGCTGGGAGCCATCACTCAGCCCGTGGCTGAGGGGTTTGTGCCCCTAGGAGGAGTGCAGGAGTTACTGCCCTGTAACTCCTCAGGCCGCAGCTGCTCCCTTCTCCTCTGCCTCTCTCACATCAGCCATTTCCGTGGCATTTCTCTGAAGTTTGATCCCACTGGCTCTGTCTGGACTCTGCCTTGCTAATAAAGGGACAGGTTTTTACCTTATCACTGCTAGATACGTGCATATTAATTTATTATTTCTATTTTAATATATTTTATATATTATCATGATCAAAGTGAACAGAGGAGGGACACACAGGTGCCCTTGGGTTCTCTGCAGTGGGACACCCTTCACCCCCTTACACTTTAAAATGTAAAATTTCCTGTTTGCTGCTGATTGGAAGATGTAAAATTTAACCACCTAATAATGGTGTTATAAACCAATTTTCCTTTGCTTAATTTGCAAATCCTCTATGGATTAAAAATCTGTGGGATGTGGGGTCCACAACCTGAAAATTGCTTTAGAAAGATGGAGGAAGAGAGCAAGGGCTGAGATTTTGTAGAGAAGGGAGAGCCTGGCTTTGGTGTCCCATAGGATAATCCTTAAATATAACTGGAGTGGAAACAAAATAAAAACCAAATAAATAAATTTTTAAGAAAACAAACCACAACAGACAAACGAAATCCAGAAGGAAGCAGCCACAAAGGTCTGAAGGGTCTGTGGATGAGCCAGAAGCTGAGGGGATGTTGTCACTTGTGGAACAGCCAGGGGCCATCCCAGGGGGATCCATGGCCAGGCCTGTCCTGAGGGGACCCCAGGGAGCAGCAGAGGGGTCGGGACAGAACCATCAGAGCCTTTCAGAACCATCAGAGCCTTTCAGAACCATCAGAGCGTTTCTCCTTTCCCCATCAGCACAGGGATGTGGTCCCTGCTCCTCCTGCCTGAGCTCAGGCCACCCCAGGGATCCAGGCCCGGCTCCTCCTTTTGGGGCACTTGCAAGGGTTTCTCCAAAAAGCACCAAAGGCACCCTGAAGCTCAGGTTTCAGTGCTGTTCACTGATGGTTTGGGGAACGTTTTAGCTGTTCCTGAAGGTGATTTATGCTCTCTTTAAGGTGCATTTGCAGTGCCAGGGACGAGCAGGATGGTCATAGCTCAAGGGAGACTCATCTCCTAAATTCTGTCAGCTTCCACTTCGACTTAATGGGGCCTGTAAAACTGCTGACCAGCTCCAGTTCCCTTGAGTTCCCCTGCTAGGAACCCAGAGATGAGGATTATTCTTGCATGTAAGAGCTCCTGGAAGTTCCTGTTGATGGGTGCTGTGAGGACAGGCTTGGGCTTGTCTCGTCTTTGTGTCCAAGTCTGAGGCTCTTCCTACAACAAAAGTCAAAAGATGCTCGTGCCTGTGTCATTTGATAGAGAAAATCTCTCTCTATTTTGATTTCTTGAATTCCTTTAAACTGGGCTGCAGAGAAACAAAACTGATTGTTTATCAAATTAGGTCTTGGAAAATGCTTTTCCCCCTTGAGGTCAAAAAACAAAACAATCATTCCAGTCTTGTAAGTTATTTTGGCTTCATGCTTCTTTAAATCTTCTCCAACTTTTCCTTCCTTTGTTCTTTCTCCAATACCACAAAAATGTAATAACAGCAGAAGTAGACAACACAGATTAGCCAACCTGGATAATATTTAAGTGCTCAAGTATTTTGTTAGTGGCTTGAAGGACTGTGCTGGAGTGTTGTGGCATTTCCAGCTCGATGGATGAAAGCTGTTCCTCCAATTCTAGGGACAACAGAGACCTTGCAGTGAAAGAATTTTTCATTATGTGACTTCTTGCTCTCTTCTTGTAGTTAATGAAGTGTCTTTTAAAGTTGTTTAAAGGAAAGAACAAAAAGTCCTAATAGGTCTTGTATTTCTCGAGAAAGGCCACAGGTTTCCTGAAGGCGAAATTTAACTTATCCCATCTGATTTAGTAAAGAAATATTCTGTGACATTATTGCAGTGGAATTATTTTCAATGGGGAAATACTGATTCAGTAAAACCCAAATGTTCACATGTGTGCCCACTAATCTTATTTATGGAGGCAAAGGAACCATAGCTCTTTCTAAGAGAACTCTGCTTTGATTTGGAGTTTTTGAACAGAGTCCTCATCTTGTTTTGAAATTTGTTTTAAATTTATTTTAAAGTTCCAGTCTTTAGGCATAAATATACTCCCTCCCCTTTTACCTGATTTGTGTTTGTTCCTAAGGATTCTGTTTAGAACAAAGATTTTGGGGGTGTTTTTCCTGATCCAAATGCAGAGCAGGAGGGTGAACCTTTCAGAATTTCCCAAACTGTTTACTAGAAAATGAAAATTCTCTGCTCAGATTTTTTTTGACGTCTCTCCTGATGAACTTTCCAAACCCTCCCCATACAGAAATCTGTCATTTTAGTCTGTCTAGTCCTAATTCCTGCACACTCAGGTCTGTGTTCCCATAGCAATTGCTGCTGTCAGGGTTTGGACATCAAAACTAAAAACAAAACACGAGGCTGGGATGAGCTAACCAGGGATAAACTGGGATGAAAATGCTCCTTGTTTTATTTTAGGATTACATGGAAGGCTTGCTTGGAGCTATATATCAGCTTTAAAGATGGTTCAAAGAAAAACCCTTCATCAGCAGAACAGGATAAGCTGCTATCATTTTTAATTTTTATGGAGCCCTTTTAGCACCTAAGATGACCATGAGGGAAAAACAGACAAAAATATTGCCCGTTGTAATAAATAATTTGTCTCAAGTTTCAAGCCTGTTATTAAATGAAATTTGAGGTAATCTAAGCAGAGCTCCAGGGCACCTGTGACTTTTAAATGGAGCTCTGCTGTTTCTAGGGAAATCCATACCTTTAAAAACGGAGCTGGAGGCTAAAAGCCTCAAAGATAAATCTCCCTGGGGAGCCTCCTTCCAGCAGGGCACTCAGCCTGGCTCTGGGTGTCTGCTCTGAAACTCCTTTCATGAGGAACATCTGCCTCTGTCTAGACCTTTCTGAGGCTGCAGAATCCAAAATATCTCCTTTTGATACCAGCCTGGCTGTGGGCTGTTTGGGTGCCTGCTGTAGCTGAGGAACTCAAAATGTCAGGCTATTTGTGGTGCTATGAAAATAACAGTTTAACCCCAAATTGCGTGCAGCTTGCTCGCAAAATCAGATTTTTAGCAAAGGCACAGGTCCAGTTTAGCATTTTCTGTGCTGCTTGGAAGTTGAAATTTCCCTTTCTGTGCTCAGGAGAATTCAGGAGCCACGGAAGATCCTCCCTGAAACAAATGGCTTTGTCTTCTGAGAAATGTTAAAGTGCTGGGAACGCTGCTAAACTGTGGAACCATGGAGCAGCTGCTGATTAATTTAGCACTGCCCCTTCTGAGCACTTAATACAGGAATCCTGAGGAAAAATAAAGGCTCTGTAATTAATGCTTTGGGAAGAGGGAATGAAAATAAGGTCTCACAGGTGTGTGGATAAGAATACACGACATAAATTCATACAGTGAGGATAATCTCAGGCTCTTGATGTTGTGTTTCTGGCTGTTATAGAGTGGAGTGGCTCTTTTTGCTGCTGAATCAGAAATGTTGCAGCAGCTGGTGATGCCATGAGCTCTGCAGCCACATCCCTGGGCACAGGAGACCCTCAGTTTGCTGGGATTTTGGGCAATATTCCCATCACTTGTACAACAATGCTGCCTAAAGTCTGTAAGAAACAACAGAAAGGTACAGAAAGGCAAAAGAACTCATTATTGCCAGTTATCTGCTCATCAAAATCCTAAGGGGGCTGTGACCTGATTGTAACTTTCCCCCTGAGCCCTACAATAATTTTAGCTGTGAAAGGAAATTTTATGGCATGTAAGATTAGCCCACACTAATGCAAGGTCAAAAATAATAGAATCAATAAGCAAACTCAATACTGTTAACATTTTGAGAAAATTACTACTAGAAAACAATGTCAACAACAGATTGAAATGGGTCTCCAAAGTTGTCCTATTGATTTCCTTTCAGATTCATGACAATCTAACTCTTTTTCCTTTGCAATATGGTATCCATTTTTCTTGGTGGGTTGGTTTTTTTGTGTTGTTTTTTGGTTTTTTGGTGTTTTTTTTTTTGTTCTTTGCGTTTTACAGCCCATTATAGCTATGAACATTTGTTGGTTTATTATTTAAAAATACGGCAAAATTACTATCTTTGAGTTTTTATTCTGAAATAGACAAAAGCCTCCGATCCCGCTCAAAAGTGGTTGGAAAGCCTAAGGCTATTTTCAAGTTTTAATTCTGTTAGCAGTGCACCAGCACAAAGTGTGGGGAGGAGGAGGGAGGGAATTGAAAGCAAGTTTGACATTTGTTTAGAGCTGTCAGAATTAAGTATACTGAGAATGAGAGAGAAGTCAAAGCTGCAGTGTGTATTTAAGTATTACATTTCATATCAGTAATGGTTTGCACCAGCAACGGCATCACAAATCGGCTGTGCTGTGTCTTGGAGGGGAACAGATTCAGAGAAACAGAATAAATTCTGATTTAGCTGTAAAATGGGTGCTGTGCAGCCCAGAGCCTTCAGCAGCGTGGGGCAATGCCTTGGCTCTGTGAGTCCATCAGGAAGCTGCTGAGATCCCGGGTTTTCCAGCATTGGTAGCGTGGGGTTGTGGAATGGTTGGGTTGGAGGAACCTGAGATCCCATCTCACTCACCCCTGCCATGGCAGGGACACCTCCCACTGTCCCAAGTGCTCCAGCCTGGCCTTGGGCACTGCAGGGATCCAGGACAGCCACAGCTGCTCTGGGAATTCCATCCCAGCCCTCCCCACCCTCACAGGGAGGAATTCTTTTCTAATATCTCACATAAATTTCATCTCTTTCAATGTGAGGACTTTACTCCTGTGGTTCCACTCACAGATACATTCAATGCTATTTTCACTTGTGTGGTGGCTGAAATTCAAGGATTTCATGTTGGAACAGTGAGATTTGGGGAAGCTCAACAATTTCATGTCGGAACAGTGAGACTGTGGGGTGGAAACTCAACAATTTCATGTCAGAACAGTGAGACTGTGGGGTGGAAACTCAACAGTTTCATGTTGGAACAGTGAGACTGTGGGGTGGAAACTCAACAATTTCATGTTGGAACAGTGAGACTGTGGGGTGGAAGCTCCAGGTTCAGTGAGGAGGAGAGGGAGGGATTCACCCCAGTGTGGGAAGGGCTGATCTGCTCCTCCCTCACTGATCAGACCAGGAGGACAGAACCCAGCTATCAGATGAGTGCCAAGGTACAAGAAGGTGAAATAAGCTGTCAGCATCGGTCCAGACTCTCATGCAAACCCTCCTCAAGTGCTCCTCTCTCTTCAGGACAGAGCTGGAGCTCCCACTTTTCTTTACACACACAGGCAGAGGTGCTTTCCCCAGCGGGGGCTGGTGTTTGGGGAGGAGGAGGATGGATTGTGGCCTTCCATGAGCTCGTGGTCTCTGTGCAAACCCCTCTCCCCGTGGTGTTTTGAAATCTGGCTCTTGCAGGCTCTGGGTGCAGCAGGGACAAGCTCAGAGCTGCTGTTCTCACCCTCTGAAGTCCAAACATCAACACCAGCATGACCTGGGGTTTTAATTTAGATAGATCTCAAAATCTCAAAATTATTTACAGTGAATCTAGTTCTTGTACTCTTACAGTTGTTTTTAAAAGTGCAGTTTTAATTATGCTCTAAAAATCTATTTTTAAAGCTTTTTGTTCTATTGAAAACAAAGACTGTGAGGCTTGGGAGAGGTTTTGACCATCTTTGGCTCTTTTGTACTGTTTTATTTCATACACATGAGCAGCATTTTCTCATTGTAAGCCAACATGTGCTGCTTGAGAAAAGTGAAACATCAAAATCATCTTTTCTGTATATATGTATTTACTTGGAATTTTGCTGCATTATCATTGATGAAAATTATATCTAAGAAATCCATATATGCAATTTCAATTTCATTTGAAATTGATGGAGACCTACATCTCCATCTAGGTCCAGACTGGAGATCAGAATAGAGATATTTAAAAATAGAATTCTTATACTTAAAAATGAAAGCAAAATCCCTTCTGATTTCTTTCTGCTGCAGGCCTCTGCTATGGCCTGAGTTTGGATTTCTAATTCCCTGTTTAATGAATCTTGTAATATTTCCTCCAGTGAGCTTTGGGGGTTTCCTTCTGGGTTTTACCGGACCTCTCCCCAAAGCTCAGCAGATCTTTGCTCACCAGGGCACTGAGGTTGTCTTCAGACCCCTCTGTTTTCCTCCACTGACTGTGCAGCAAATCCAGAATATAAACTACGTGGTGTTTAATTTTTTAGGTATTCTTGTGCCCAAATTCACTTGGATGGAGCATCCAGGGCTGTGTGGGCTTACATGGAATGCACTTGGTGCTTCTCTGAACTTCATCAGCTCTGCTTATTTCTCTGGCATCTCACCATCCCTTTTCCCCCAAACATAAAACACTCCCTGGCTTTTATCTGCACTAAATTACTGATTATTTCCAGGGCAGATGCTCTGTGCAGGCCATTGCTTTGGCAATGTCTGTGTTTGCAGCCAAGCCTTCCTGCCAAGCTGGGCTGCAGTGGCAGGGCAGCAATCAAAATGTGACTTTTGCAGGTGATTCCTGGACAGAGGGCAGGCAGCAGCTCTGCACACTGCTCCTGCAGCAAATGATGGAGGTGGAGCACTGAGCAAACTTTGACAACATCCCAGAACTTATTTGAAATGCATTTCTTGTCATTGCTGGAGAGAGGGGAAAAAAATAGAAGAAAGAAAAAACAGCACTGAAGGGAGTTGTCACACAAAAGTGTGTGGTATGAACCCGGGGACCTAAAAAATCAATCATGGCAATTATTTTACTAAATTATTTTAAACTGTAGTGTGTCCAGAAGTCTTTCTGTTAAATGTCTGCTGTCACAGCAACAAGCTGTGCTGTTTCCATCTCTGACCTTTTCCATGTTAAAATGCGTGTCAGTATGTAAAACAGAAGCACTCCACACACAAGCTGACTGTGGCAGTGCTTTGCTTTGCTGCACTGAAGGTCCTGCAGATCCAGATTTTGCAGGAAATGAGGATAATGGGACAATTCGCCATTTAGTTAGAGGGGAAACACACCCACCAACAACAAGCAAAGGTTGCTTTTTTCAACATTCGTTTTGTCACATTCCTTTTTGCTCTGATATATTTGAGGGAAGGGAATGGAAGACTTAAGTGGCACGTGCAGAGAATGGATGAGCTGATGATGAAGTGTGAAATGACCATTAAAGCACTGACCGTTTATCCCTAATACCCCATTTGGAGTTGAGATCCGAGTGAAATGAGTTTAGTGGTTGCAGTTCAGTACCTGGTGGACAGCAGCCCATATGTCACAGGAACCTAAATCAGCTGCTGCAGTTTAATATCAATAACAGCATTGATTCCGAAGGGATGTGGGTCAGACTGGTGGATAATAACATTAAAGACGTGCAGAGCCTCCAAAAGGATTTGGGTGAACCTTTGGGGTGTTTTCAGGGCAGGTTCCAGCGTTTTGCTTTCAAAATCTCCTCCCACACAAGCATGAGTGTCCCAGCAGGCACCCTTGGGTTCTCTGGCGTGGAGTTCTGTGCCAGATGAGAGTGGAAGGGATTTTGAGTGCAGGAACCATGGAAGAAGCCCTGAGAATTCAGTTTGATTTCCCTTTGCCATGCAGAATCTCCAGGGTGGGACCAAAACTCCCAGGGCCCCATCCTGGCACCCCTCAGGTCCCTGCAGAGGAGCCAGGAGGCTGCAGCCAGTTTACATCAGAGCCAGTTGGGTTGGTTTGGTTGGTTTGGTTTGGTTGGTTTGGTTTGGGTTGGTTTGGTTTGGTTTGGTTTGGTTTGGTTGGTTTGGTTTGGTTGGTTTGGTTTAATTTGATTTGGTTTGGTTTGGTTTGATTTGGTGTGGTTTGGTTTGGTTGGTTTGGTGTGGTTGGTTTGGTTGGTTTGGTTGGTTTGGTTGGTTTGGGTTGGGTTGGTTTGGTTTGGTTTGGTAGGTTTGGTTTGGTGTGGTTGGTTTGGTTGGTTTGGTTTGATTTGATTTGGTTTGTTTTGGTTTGGTTGGTTTGGTTGGTTTGGTTTGGTTGGTTTGGTTTGGTTTGGTTTGGTTTGGTTTGGTTTGGTTTGGTTTGCTGCTGTCCCTTCAGCTGGGTGCTTTTTTTAAGGCCACATCCATAAATATTTTTCAGAAATGTTTGGTTTAGTGGCTGTGGCGGTGTCAGGCTGGGGTTGGACCTGATGGTTTTGGAATTCCCATCCAGCCTTGATGATTCTGGGATTCTAAGTTATCATCTGATTGGGAAATTATTATTATTATTATTATTATTATTATTATTATTATTATTATTATTATTATTATTATTATTATTATTATTATTATTATTATTATTAGTGCTTGAAGGAACCACAGACCTTCATTGGAGCAGGTGCCCAGTCATCCTGTGCTCTCTAAGAAGTAAAGAATTATCCTTTCTGAAAATCTTGGGATCTGTTCTAAAATAACCTCATCTGCTGCTGGTCCCAAAGGCTCTGGGGATGAATTTATAAAGCCATGGATTGCAGCTGGTGTGGGGAAGGGAAATCCAGCTGTGAGATCCCAGCCTTGGACAAGATTCCCACTCTGAAGGGAATTTTTCCAAGGCCTGGTGAAAGGGACTTTTTGAATTCCACAGTCTGCCCTGCCAGGGCTCTGGAATTATCACCAGAACATTCCCTACATCTCACCAGCCACAATAAAGTCCTTTCAGCATAAATCTGCTCCATGGTTGAAATTAGAAAATGACATCCTCTGAGAGAGATTTTAATTCAGGGAAGTGAGGTTTGATGTTATGGTTTCTTTATTTTGAGATTTAAATTGATGATTAATGAAAAATAGGATATAGTAGTAAGTCACAGGGAAATTTTATCCATTCTGGGAAAGAATGGATGGAGATATATATATATATATACACATATATATATACCTCCTCTTTCCCAGGAGTTTAGGCTGGAAATTTCTGGAAAATTAATCAAATAATGCATAATTGTGTGATTTCATACAGATGATGGCACACACAGCAGTGGATGTTTGCCATCCACTAACCAGAGAGTGGAGAAATCCCAGATTTCTGTGTGGCTGGGAGGGAAGCAGAGCAGAGGTGACTGCCCTGGGATGGGGATGTGCTGCAGCACGCCCAGTTTCCCCAGCACGGAGGGGGAAGGTGAGCAAGCAGATTTTTGGGAGCAGAGGGAAGAAGCTCGTGTTGGTTGGTGCCAGTCCCTCAGTCATGCAGGAGTCATTCGGGCTGATTTAATGGATTTGCAGGAAAACCACCCCGAAAGGGCTGTGCAGGCTTGTGAAGGGTTTCATGCCTGCAGATGCCTCAGCTGGCATGTCAAGATGTGTCTGAGCAGGTGGGAGGGGAGCTGAGTCAGATTTACCGTCGGTTTTTTATTTCTCCTTTAGCTTTGTGTCGGTTTTACACCACAACTGCAGCCAGAAATCCCAGAGTCTGGGCAGGGATCATTGTTCCAGCTCAAAGCCATCCCAAATGCCATCCCTGTGAGGAAGAGGAGCGTGTCAGCAGTAGCTACGGGGGATCCTGCATGGGATGGGCTTTGGGATGAGCCGGAATGTTCCTCCCAGGGCAGCCCCTCAGCCTCTTCCCTGGAATGGTGCCCTGAAGGGAGCCCTGGAGTGCAGCTGGATGTGAGCTGGGTGAGATCCCAGCGCTCAGGTGGCCCCAGAGCCCTTCAGCACCACGGCACTGGCACCTGGGGCTGCCACACCATTCCTTCTGGCCCTGAATAAAGAGGTGTGTGAGAGATGGGCCGGGAGAACAGAATGGATGCACTGCCATGTGTGCCTCACAATTTAAACTTAGCAATCCATAATGCAGGAGCATGCTTTCTCACTTTATTTTGGTATCTGGAAAGTTTCAGCACTGGCACCATATCAATATTTATTAATGCATTGTGAACCAGAACCTGTGATTATTACTCATGCTATCTCATACTTTACAAGCTTCAGCTCTGAAGAATAAAATCACATCTGCTTTTGCTCTTCCCATATTTTATTCAATGTTTTAACAGCTTTGCCGTAAATATCTCATCCATTATGATTCAGTTGTGACTGTATCAACTTCACATCTCCTGTTTTATTGCTGTCATTATACTTAAACAACGCACTGTTAATTCTGTTAACTAACAAGTTCATTGTTCTCTGCAGTCAGCAGTCTCTGATTGTTGGTCCGCAGCATTCCGGGCTGTAAATCTCTCCTGGGCACTGAGTGGAGCGTTTTCCTTGCCTTGGAAAATGAAGATATGTCCTTTCTCAAGGCTGGTGAATTAAGGGTTAATTGTGCTCCCATGGAACAAAGCTCACAGGGCAGTTCTGGCTCACCAAGGATAAAAACAGTGATTCTGTTCTCCTCCCCTCAGCCCCCCGACAACAGCGATTTTCTGATACACTGAGTGTTAAAAGTTGTCAACTTAATGCTGGGGGGAGGAGGAAACTGCTCCAATGATGAGCAGAAAGACAGAACTTTAAAGAATGACAGAAAAAGGAATGACCAACGTGCTCAGGAGTGGGGATGGGAAATGGTGAAGGGAAAGGGAATTCAGGAGAGATCAAGAAGAAGCAGGGAGAGTGGATTTATGAGACCTGGATTTGTGTTTTAAAGAACAAAAATGGGTAGAAAAGGAGGTGGAGCTGCTGGTGGGAGCAATAGAAAGTGAAGTCAGCCAGCAAGGGACAAAACCTGAGATTTAGGAAGGGAGCAGAGGAAATTAGGAGCCACGTGTTGAGTGAAGGTAAATGGACAAAAAATGTTAAATAAAATACTCACCCATGTTACAAACCAGGATTTGATGAACTCACAGGAAACGTGGCTCAAATGTAGGTTTTTTTCTCCTTTTTTTTTTTTAAATATAATTAATAGGAGTGGACAAATGCAGCTTTAGTGACACATTTGATTGAGACTTTATTGGTTTGTTATCAGCAGGCAGCGTGTAATACCTTGTTTAAATAAGCTGGTTTATAGTTGTTAAATTTCTGTGTAATTATAAATGCATGGCAGGGAATAACCACAGAGAGATGGAGCACTGCCCTTGGAATTGCAAACATGGATAGAGAGGGAGACAATTCTACAATTAAGGCCTTATTTAGGAAAGGAAAACTTATTTTTCAACAGTGAGTTTCAGTGGGTTTTTTAGTCTTTCTTTTATTTGAGAGTGTGGGGATGGTGGTGTCTTGTCTGGGATCTGGCTTCATTATTTTATATAAGTTATACTATGAATTATATCAGTGCAAACCAGGCATTGTTTTTTTATTGCATATATATATATATATATATTTATATTTATAAAAATATATTTATAATATTTATATTTATATATCTTAAAAGTTTTGCTTTGAAGAAAAAAAATCCATGTTGACAAAGGCAATAACCTGAGTGTGCAGAAGGGCAGTTTGTCCCTCTGTGTGCTCTCAGCTGTGCAGTTTGTCCGTGGCAGGCAGAATAAGAATAAGAGAATAAGAATATGAGAATAAGAATAAAAAAAATGAGAATAAGAATAAGAAAATAAGAATAAGAATAAGAATCTGAGAAGAATAAGATTAAGAATAAGAATAAGAGAATAAGAATATGAGAATAAGAATATGAGAATAAGAATCTGAGAAGAATAAGAATAAGAATAAGAATAAGAATAAGAGAATAAGAATAAGAGAATAAGAATATGAGAATAAGAATCTGAGAAGAATAAGAATAAGAATAAGAATAAGAATAAGAATAAGAATAAGAATAAGAATAAGAATAAGAATAAGAATAAGAATAAGAATAAGAATAAGGATGATGATGATGTCTGAGTGTTTGGAGACCCTGATTTCTTACTATTCCCCATCTGCACAGTGCTGAGGAAGGTGCAGAACGAAGGGGAGAAGGGACAGAGCTTCTCTTGCCTCGAGCTTGGCTTTCAGCATTTGTGTGCTTGGAGCCTTTGTGCTCCCCAGGGCTGGTGTGATGCTCCTGCAGGAGAGCAGCTCTGGAGGAGATGTGTATAAGAGACAGGAGCCTTTGTGCTCCCCAGGGCTGGTGTGATGCTCCTGCAGGAGAGCAGCTCTGGAGGAGATGCTCAGGAGAGAGGGGATTGTGGATCACAGAGCTGAGCACACATCAGAGCTGCTCTGCTGGGTGAACAGTGAGGGCTGGAGCCCCGGCTTTGAGAAGTGCTCAGGTTTTATCTGACCCAGAGTTTCACTTGGTAACAGGGTCAGGGTCCTGCAAATGGGATTATTTTCCCCTGGGAGAGGATCAAATTCCCCCCTTTTACCCCAGGAGCTCCCCAGGGAGCAGCTCGGACACGGTGACAAATTTCCACTCTGCTCCTCGGACAGGGCTGGAGGGAATTGACCAAAAAGCGAAATTTTGGGCAGAACTGGAGGGCCAGCACAGGCACTGTCCCTGAAATGCCCTTCCCCATCCCCTGCCTGGCACTGCACACCTCCCACACTCCATTTTCCAGGGGTGGCTCCATCCTGCAGGGAAGGCAGAGGAGACAGGGGAGCTCTGGCCCAGCATCTGGAGCTGCAGGAATTTCCCAGAGGTGACCTCAGAGTGGGCCCAGCTCTGTGGGCTTGGCCAGGTCATTAATCTATGCCAAGCACCCATCACACGTGAGCCTTGTACCTCGTATTATTTAATTTCAGTCCAATTATTCCAGAAAAAAAACAATTAAGAAAATGAATAATTATAAAAGTAAGGTCAACTCAATTTTCTCTACTAATGTTTTTAGTTACTGGACTCATTATTGCTAATTTCTTTCATAATCTTTGCCATCTAACCTCATTTGTTTCATTGCCAAGTGGCAAGAAGGGAGCATCATAAAACTTCCCTGAAAACAAAGCAGAAAAATCATGACATTTTAGTGATTTCCTGAGAAAGCAATTATCTGTTGTTAACCTTTATGGAAAGAATTCTTCTGATCATCTTCAATATAGCTGTTAAATTTCCATCTTTCCATTTCTGATTGCAGTTTTCCAAATTAAAAGCATAGAGCTAGGTGGGTATTTTAATTTCATGTCACCTTTTTTTTCTAATAGTTCTATTATTGAATTATGCAGTACTTTAAAACAGGTTTTAGAACCTAAGAGAAAACCATTTGCTGTATCATTTTTTAAATGTAATGAATTTCACTGCACCAAATTTTAAACTTTGTTTTTGGCTGACTTAATTCATTTGGGCTCATGAAAGAACTTTGAATTTTTCCTGTGATATCTGAGAGCTTAACCAACACACTCTGAATCTAATGGGAGACTTTCTGTAGATTTTGGAGGGTGAGAAATCAGGTTGTATCCTCTGAGCTGTAAATCAATATTCAGGGGTAAATGCCCCACTTTCTGGAGCATTGTTGAATTCAGTGATGTCCTGTGAGGAGACTCCTCTAGGTTAAATTCTTTCTCTTCTGTTTCCATCCCAAAAACAGCTGGAGGAGGAAATCCTGGAAATCAGATGAAGGTGGCAGAGAGGAAGAGTCAGGTTCCAGTTTTTTATTTGCAGTGGATCTGTTAAAACGAACCCAGCTGCCTTTCACTGGGCAGAAATTGGTGTTATTATGCCATAATCCTCTTTAAAACTTTAAAATAGCATTTTTTTTTTTCATTTGATTTTTTTTTCCATTTTCTTGGGGTTTGTGCTCTTTTTAGGAAAAGATTCTTACCTGTGAGCAGGATTTCAGTGTCTGTACAGTGATGAACTGGAATGTTCTGGGTGGTTCCCACAGATCTGGCTGAGAAATGTAACAATGACACAACCACGAGGGCCTTCCCAATTCCTTAACTGGGAATTCCTTGGGCAGGAAGCATTCTCCAAGGATGCTGAGGTGCAAAGGAAGCTCCTGGAGATGTTTAAAGGAGCACATCCCCATCGAGATGCCTAAATTAAAGAGGGTGAGAGCAGGTCAGGAGCAGCCTTTCAGTGCTGATGGATTGATGGAGACAGAGGGGACCAGAGCAGCAGCCTCCTTATAAATTTCTTTGGCTATCAGGGTCCCAAGTGAAGGGGATTTTCTTTATTTCTCCTACTTTAATTTTTCATTTCTAGCTGTAATTAAAAGGAGATTTCATCTCCACCCCCTGCTCTGGCTCAGCTGAGCTGCTGTGATATTTTGGGGTCAGCAGGTGTTTATTGTCTCCCCTTGTGCAGAGGGGACAGATCCTGTGTCTGCAGCAGGAACAGGGGCCACAGGGGAGTAAACCACCCCTGGGTGATTAATTCCATTAATGAGGGGGTTTTTGCATGGAGCAGGGCAGGGCTGGGAAAAGGAATCCTCTGGAGATCAAACCTTTAAAATACCAAGGAGAGGGATGAGGAGTGAGGGTGAATTTATCCCAGAATCACTGGGGATGGAAAAGAACTCTGAGACCAAGCCCAGCCTTCCCCACGAGCCTTTTCCTTCCCATTTGCTCTCCCCTGTGTGTCCCCACCCCTCCTGATAGCCCAAAGCTTCCAGCAGCCTCTTCCCTGGCCAGGGAGGTGGGGTTGGGGTTGGATCCCAGGTTTGGGATCCCCCTGAGCTCTGTCCAGGTTTGGGATCCCCCTGAGCTCTGTCCAGGTTTGGGATCCCC
>NC_031788.1:13117106-13136772 GCF_001522545.3 Parus major
CAGGTTTGGGATCCCCCCAAGCCCAGCCCCAGAGCTCCCCTGGGACACGCTGGTGACACCCCAAGCTGTCCCACCCCATTTCCCTCTGCCTGAGCTGGAGCTGCTGAGCCCCAGCCCTGTGTTCACAGACAAGTGAAGGAAAAGGAATTTCACAAAACCCCAAACCCCAAGCATTTTGGTTCTGTGAATTCCGAGTGTTGGGACACCTCTGGACAGATTTCCATATTCAGTCCCTTGGCTAAAACTAAGCTCTGGATCAGCTCAATATCTGAAAGGCTTCCTGCCAGGGATTATGTCCTGCTGGGGAAGGGAGCTGGGCTTAGTGAGCTAATAGATCTTTTCTATCTCTAACTACTGCCAGTATGATTATGGTTTTTTAATCAGAAGAATGTGTTGCTGAAAAGTACCGAGATTAAGCACCACAATTGCCTGTAACAAAAGCAAGTTTTGTTGGATGAGCAGAGATCTGATGAATGACATGATTTGAAATGTTTTCATCCTAATGGCTTCCTCTTCTGAAGTTAATTTTTTTTGTCAGTTGCCAAAACATTTATGAGCAGATTTGTGGATAATGACACTCTTAGATGGGGGTTTAAATAAAAATCTGTTCCATTTGCAACCTAAGAGACCCAGAATTACAGCAGAGAGATGGGATTGGAGGCTGATTCCTCTCGTGGCAGGGTAATAGATGAGCTGGGGTCACTGCTGGTGTACAGAGAGCAAGACACAAACTTTTAGGCCAGTTGTTTCTCCCTTGAAGAAGTTTAACAGAGGAAGCAATAAATATATTTAAAATACAATTTTGTAAGAAATGTTCACTGTGAAGGGCACGGGGCTGCAATCTAGGGGAGTTCTTGTTCCCTTTGTGAACTGAAAAACAGGTAAAGAAAGAGAAGATAGAGGGCATTATGTGCTGAATAAATACCTACATTTAGAATTGCTCCCTTTGTTCAACATCTGGATTTGTAAAAGGAACAAGAAAACCCATCCTTTACCAGCCCTTTTGAAAAGGAAATTTGGCCTGTGGATCAGTGCTTGAATAATAGACTGAATGGAATAATCCAGGTTTGTATAAGCTGGGAGAGGTTATTAGGGAGTTGTTTGATCACAGAAGTCTCGTGTCAAATAATCAGAAATCCAGACTAGGCGCTGATTCACGTGCTCAAACCACGTGTGAGGAAAAGCAAGTGCTCAAAGCTGCTCAAAGAGTCTCCTAAAAGAGAAAAAAAAAAGGTCATAAATCTTGTTTGGCTGTTAATAGCAGTGGGAGAGATCTTGTGTCGCTGTCTGAGGGGTCAGTCTGTCCCTGCACACCGGGGCTGGCACAGATGGGGCCACAGAAACCCTGGGACTCTGCCTTTTCCATGGAATTGTGGAATCCCAGAATGGTTGGGGTGGGAAGGGACCCTAAAACATCACCCAGTGCCACCCATCCTGGCAGGGACAGCTCCCCTGTCCCAGGAGCTCCCAATGTCCAGCCTGGCACTGCCAGGGATCCAGGGACAGCCCCAGCTGCTCTGGGAATCCCATCCCTGTCATTCAGTACTGACAAGTATCTTATTTTCTGTGCTAATTAAAAAACATCAAACTGATCCCCTGCTCAGGGCTGATTTTAAGCTCCTCCTGTTGCACCAGTGCATTTTTAACAGCCCCAAATCAGCAGCACTGGCAAAATTTGTGTTTACAAACACAGCCCTTGGCTGGTTTGCTCTGTGTGTAAATGCTTGTGGTGAGGAACTGGCAGCTGCATTTGTTTTCTTCTCCCAGATTTAACCTCCATCTATATCCTTCACCTAAGCCAGGAGTGTTATCCCACCAGGGAACAGGTGAGCTGGTGCACAGGGATTTTACCTGAAATGCTGTTTTCTTACAGAAGCAACAAGGCCACTTCTCCCTCCCTGCAGAGTCCCAGCTCTTCCCATCCCCCAGGCTGGCACTGCAATTGTTTCCTGCTGCTAATGTGCATTTTCTGCTCCTGAATTCTGAGGTGCATCTCTGTCACGCTTTGCAGCATTTCTAAAACACATTTGTTGCTCTGTTGTCCCAAATTCCACCTTTTCAAAAGCTTGTTATGCTTGATCCAGTCTTTTTCTCCAGCTCCAGAGCCTGGATCACATGGAACTTCAGTAATTTCTGTCATTGCAAGGGCTGAATAGCGTTTTCCTTCACTTCATGAGAGAATTAACAAAAAAGGTAGAACACTTGGAAGGCAAATTCCAAGTTCAGCTGCTTTGCAGACATCAGTGGCAGCTGAGGCACGTTGCAAATACCTTCAAAACATTCCCTAAAGTACTTCTTTAGTTAAAATTAGTTATGATTTGTACAAACACATTTCTTTTTTGAAGTCAGCTGGGTTACCAGGTTCTTTCAGCCTGAAATTAAAGAATTTAATCCTGGCTTTGATTAAAGAAATGGTGAAACTCCCCTTCATTTTCTTGCTGCCAGGATTTCAGCTATAGCTATTTAGGAAGAAGAACTTGGCATTGCAGGTTTTACCTATGCACTCACCAAACTTGTGCAGGGCTGTTCCACACCACAGATTTTCTAGAGATGATTTTCCAGACTCCTCCTAAAGCGTGGGGCTTTCCTTTACTCCCCAAAGTACATTTATTCCCCAGCCCCATAGATTTTGTTCATGGTGAGCTCTAAATCAACCAGAAAATGCCCACAGGTATCTTCAAAGGCTTCTGAGAAAAAGAATGGTTTACAGGGGGCTTTTTTGCTTTGCCAGGATTATGATTTGTTACCCAGTTGGTGGATTTTTGAGCAGACCCCTGCACTGAGCATTGCTGTTAACAGCCTGGCTGTTTTTAGCTGGATAAAAACCATTCAGGGCCGTGGATGGAATGGTTACATTTCTGTGATATACATACTGGGTAAAAGCTTTCTCATTTTCATCATCCAGACAGGTAGGCCCTGCTAAATCATGTGCAGCACTCAGGGCAGGATGACAGTGTGGTGGGGGGTAAAGAGCGAGCAGCTGCTGCAGGAGGCTCTTTCTGATGTTCAAACCCAAAAGAGGCTGAAAATTTCATTAATTTCTTTTCTTTTCCCTTGTTAGGGCAGGAAGTGTGCTTGCCTTGCTGGGCTGGGCTCCTTGGTGGTTTTGCTTTTCACCACTTTCCAGCACCTCTTTCCCAGGCTCTGCAGTCCCCACAGCCCCAGTCCCTGTGCTGGGAACACCTAAAGCAGCTCCAGCTCTGCAAACTGGGAGGCTGAAATCCCTAAACTGGTCACCTTGATCAGATACTGCCTGGAACTTGCTTCCCATCCTCATTCCCAGTCTGTAAAATGGAGTCTGCGTTCATCTGCCTTTAAAACATTTGAAATATTGGTTTTAAACCCCCCCTTTCAGCCTCCACTAATGCTGGGGAACGGAGAAATCATCCCCCAGGCCAAGTTCCAGCAGAGTGAGGATGCAAGCTCACAGTTAACCTGGCTGCCCTGACCCAAACCAATCCACATCCACACCACTTTAAATGACACAAAGTTTGGCCCCCGGGTAGAATTTCTACCCTTGAATATCTGCATTTTCTGCAGTCTATCTCACATATTTATGTGTCTCTGGCCCAGCTTAAGCTGGAGTAGCTGAAGTGCCACGATCAGTTTGGAATAAGAGATTTCCTGCTCGTGATCTTTATCTGCAGGGGGAAAATCAGCCCATGATGTTCAGAAACAGAGCAGGGATCCCTGCAGGATGAGGGGAGCGAATTCAGCACAGGCAGCAGCAGAACAAACCTTTTCCTTTTCCATCCCATTGGCCTCCCCTAAGCTTTTACATCATTTTCTGCTAACTTACATTTTCATCCCTGTTATGTTTAATTTGACACAAGCTTTTCTCCAGTTGCAAACAATATAATCAGTGAAAAATGCCATGGTTTTATCTTTTAATTTGTATCCCTTGCCTGTTCCTCTTCTTCCCTAAGCACAGGATTGCTTTTGCTGTTTCACGTGCTCATGTGAGTGCAGGTCTGTGCTCTCTCTGTTGTCCCACACACCCTCCTCATCTCCAGTATTTCTGGTTTTATCCTGTAAAAGAAATCTTTCACAGCATTTTTTTTTATTTTTTTACCCTGCAACTGTGCTGTTAAAATGAAGGGAAAAAAAAGAAAGAAAGACAAAGAGAGAGAACCTTTAGCTTACCTTGGAACCTCAGCCAGCAGGAGTCCCAGTGTGAGAGAAAATGGAAATAATCAATAAATGCACTTTGCAATCTGGTCAATGTCAATGGCATTCATTTGGGTTTTGTCTCAAATGATCAGAATCACTTCTCTTCCTCAGTTACTGCTTGTTTCCTCTTAAAATACACCCAGCATCACTCTGAGCATGAAAACACAATCCTTTTATTTTCCATACACCTTCAGAACATTCCACATGACCTGACTGGTTCCAGCCCTGTGTTGTGAAGAAGAATATCAGTGTTTTCTTCTAATACCTGAAAGATTCAAAGCCACAAAGAGCATTTCCTCCAGCAAATCATTCCCACCTCATGGCAATTGCTGATCCTTCTGCTGCTGGTTCCCCACAGCCTGAAGGTGTCTGTCCTTTCCCTGAGGTCATCATGAGTGCTAAATGTGCCACATTTCCTCATTCAGATTTGGGGGAAAATTCAGATTATTTCTCAAGGCTTTCCTTTGGTGCATAACTTTCTGTGAGACAAGTCACCAAAATAAACCCTGGAGCGTGTCCCGCTGGGAATGGGAACTCATAAATAGAGTCAGAGCTGATTGCCCCCCCTCAAACCCCAAAAATGACTATTAATTGTCTTACCTAGAGGTTTGTGGCCAAAGTTGTTGTTTTAATGAAAAGCCTTTCAAATTGCTCTTTAAAAGGATATGCTTCACCACTTTTATTAGTTGTTAATTCCATTTTTAACTACCTATTGTTGGCAATATCCTCTTAGCTTGAATACAATCTCTTTTCCTAGTGACTCTATCCATTTTTAGTTCATTGATTCACTGGGGTGTTTTGTTTTGGTTTTTTCTTCCCTGGATTTCTAAAGCAGGAGAAGTTAAAAGAAATTCTTAATTGTTTTCTTCATTGTTTGGGCACTGGTATCAGCATCGACATCTGGAGGAATATAAACAGATTTGAGAGACTTTTCCTTGTTCGTGTACTGAAGGGAGCTTTGCTATATTAAATTGATTTAAATTTCCAAATATGGGTCAGATAAACTGAAATAATCTTTGCTGAGTTAATGTTGTTCTTTCTGGCTACTTCTATGAGAGGTTTTTTGGGTATTAAATAATGTCTGGAGGCTTCCAACACTGTGCTGTGGTGGGGATCAGTGGTTAACCCTACAGCAAAGGTTTGTTTTTTCCTCCACTGTGCATTCAGTCCTGTGCCTCGGAATTGCTGCTTCTCCCAACACAATCCTTCCCTTCCCTGCTGGAATTTGGAGTTTTGCCTTTACCCAAAGTGGATTTTGTGGGATGCTTGCAAAGAGGAGAGACAGATCTGTGTGGGGATCAGGGTACCCAAACCCAGGTGCCCCCAGCTGGGCCACGGGGAGCAGGGACAAGAGACAAGATCTGGTTTGGCATTGTGACCTGAGAGATTTCCATGGCCTGGTTTTTCATGGAGAAACTTGGAATCTGCCATGTAGCCTTTGCCAATACAGAAACAATTAGTACTGAATTAGTTTACCTGGCAATTCCTGTATTTAGATGCCCACAGCACCTCGTGTGATGGAGACAAGCAGCTGAGGTGGGTGCTGTGGGCAGGGAGGATCTGCTGAGGTTTTAATCTGCTTTGTGGGCGCCCAAAGCAGCGTGAGCATCACCAGCACAGGGCAAACCCACCCAGCATTTACTGCTCAGCTCCAGCCTTGGGGCAGTCCAGGGCTCAGCCAAACCCTGCCACTGTCCCCTCTTCCCAAAGCTGCAGCCCCGGGGGGCTTTTCCCTCAGCAATCCATAGGAACGTTCCATTTATTTCCTAGAACATCTAAATCATGAAAAGAAAAGCTTTGGGGTGCAAGATGAGAGTGACAAAGATAATTACAGTTTTAAAGCCTTAAGAGGTTTCATGCATCATATAAAATTTTACATTCCACCACCAATTTAAATCAATTACGATCTTTAAATCTATAATTGTGCTATTTAAAGCATTTTAAAGGGCACAATGCATGTGGTATTTCACTGCGTTCCCGAGTATTTTCACAACAGATCTATTTATTGTGTGAAAGCATCTAGAGGCTATTAAAAGCTGATCAGAGGCATTATTAACTCTTTAGTCTGTCTCCTTAATGCAAGAAGCAGATATGCTGGAGCATTATTTAGCTGAATTTCTCAGCCTTTAGTGGCAATAATGGTGGCAAAGGCTGGAATAGATCACGCAGTGTCCTCGTCACCGACTCCTCTGTGCTTGGCTGAGCAGGGATTTGCTCTCCTACAGCACTGAGGGAAAGAAACAGAGACTTTTCTAATTTATTCTTTTCATGCTGGATCTAGATCACTGCACAGGTAAAGATGGGGCTCTTTATTCTTCATGCAAAGGCTTCTTCCTCTCTGCATTTAGTTTATATCAAGTTTCTATCACCCCCTCTTTAAGCTATTTTATTATTACTGTTCTTAGGACAGAACTGTGATTGTCAGAATCCTAAAGAGGAGTTTCAAGTGAGGATAATTTTGGTGAGTCTCTTATCATTTTTTGTTTTTATGGAAGTTAAAATGTCTTAAAAGCAGCAAAGGAACCACCACAAACCTCCAGAATGGGAGAGGTCTGGCATTAAAACCATCAAGGCTGGCATATTTGGGGGAGATCAGGGTTTTATTTGTTTAATCTCTTCCTTTGAGGGCAAGCTCAATAAAGCCCTTGGTGTTGGATGTTGAACACAACAATCTCCATTATGAAAATGCCATCCAAGTGCAATATTTTATAAAAAAAAAAAGAAAAAACCCCTAATCTGCATTAAAAATACTTTTCCCCCCAAAGTATCCAGAGAAGCAGCCCAGTAAATAATGTCACTACAGGCTAAATAGATTTGGAGATGATAAGTCTTTTATTTTTGCAATAATAGTAGCAAATAAAAAGAGGCCATTTAAAATCTGAGCAACATTTTTTACGTTCAAATAACAAATATAAATTTCCAAGTGGTTATCTCCATATTTCTTAATGGTAATGCATTCCCAGTTCTAACTCCAGCAAATACCCATTTTCATTCCAGAATTAAGTTATCCTATAAAGTAACAGCAACTGATAGGAGGAATTCATAGTGAATATAGAGATTATTGATTCTTAATGTATAAAGGATTCATAATGCAAGCATCAGTGGCAAAATATTTTTGCATTTTATTTTTATATTTATTTGGAGAGTCTATAACTGCAATGGCTTATTTTGCTAAACTGAGAAAAAATATAAAATGCTTTGGAATACTCTTAGCTACAAAGGTAATAAGTGCTTAGATTGTGGATAAAATGTGGTTTTCTTTGAGTAGAATGCATCAAAAGAATCAGTTGAGGCTTTCTGAGCAGCATCATTCAAGGGTATTCACTTTCCTCCAAGTGCAGCAAAGCCAAAGCATCACTCAGAGATGGACAAACAACCACAAACAGTCATTTTACAGAGTAATCTGATTTTTAGAGCAGGTTCTTAGCAGTCCTGACCAAGCCCTAAACAGCCCTTTCAGATACACACAAAAAGCAGTGAGAGCTTTTCCAGGGGAACAGCTCCACTTCCACTTCCCAGGATTATTTTGATTTTTTTTTTTTATTTTTTCTGTAAAAGAAATGGCTGCAGGAACATGAGACTTTTAAACTCACAAAAATAACTCAGCGTTGCCCTTTTAAATTGTTTCCACTGACAAGCAGAGCCAGGGTGGCATTTGTTCCTGCAGATCCCAGCACACACATGTATCCATAATGATCCATCCCTCGGATGGCACAGTTCTTCTGTGCTTGCTACCTGTCAGGCTTGTACTCCAGAACCTTGAATATCAGTGACTCACTAATGTTTTATGATATTTTACCTCACTTTATGGTAGTCATTTATGACAGGACCAGAATGACATAAACTGCCATAAAGCAAAGCAATGCAATCACACAAATGACCATAAATCAAGATAGCAACAGAAAAAGGTCATAAAAAGGGAAGAAAATTGGAGAAAACAACATTTGAGTTCAGATTCCGAAGTCTGGAGTTAGCAGCAGCGAACTTCAGGACAGATGGATGTGAGCAGGCAGAGAATTCAGTGTTCCACTGATACCAATCATTTTGGGAGGCACTGACAGTGATGCATGGACGGGCTTTCGTTACTTTTAAGGCTCTTGTGATGTATAAAGAGTTTATTGCAAGTGTGTGAATGGGCTTTTTTTTCTCCCATGAAGTTATCTGAGCTTTGTCCTACACCCCCAGCAATTCCCAGCTCGGATGACCTCTGGAACAACTCTCCTGTAATCTCTATTTATCTTTTGTTTTAAATGAAAAATGTTTTCCCAGTAATCAAGGGCACCTGTAAAGGAATGGGAGGGTGATGCTCTTCCCTTGGAAGGCTTTCCTCGGTGGAGGAGCAGCTCCTGACCCAGGTGGGAATTGGGGTGGCTGAGGGTGCTCAGGGGGATCAGACAGGTTTTGGGTTGTGGGTTTGGGCTGGAGCTGAGGTTTTGTGTGAGGTCCCCTCGCTGATGGGGACAGGAGCAGGTGACATCAGGGAGGACAGGGAGCTCAGCATCAGATCCTAATGGGGCAGCAGGAGCTGTAAGCAATGAGGTGGAACGGGATGTAAACCACACCTTAAAGTTATACCCCCATAAAAATGAGAAACTGCTGGTGGTGCAGATAACAGCATTTATGAGGAGAATTTATGGGCTGCTCATGTGGTATAAATATATACAGTACACAAACACCAGTGGGAATAAATTCCACTGGACAACCCTGTTATTTTAACAGTAACCTTGAAAATATTATGTTATTTAACTGAAGAAAGTGTTAAAGGAACAATACATAATTTAATCTCCTCCTCTCCCCTGTCCAGCTCACCTCTGTCTCAGCAGCAGCGCTGTTGTAAGGAGTGCATTAAGATAAACACTGATAGTTAATTGCATTTATTTTAACATCCACCCCCCTTGTGCTTTCAGCTGAAGTGCTCCTTCAGAGTGAAAAAGAGTGAAAAACTCTGAGGACATATTTTTATCCCTAATCTTGATCCAAGACCTCTAATTCTTTCCCTGCTGTGCTTCTCTGCTCCCAAAGTGAGTTGCTTTCCTCTCTTGTAGTATCACTTGTGCTCACAACTGCCAGAACCATTTCTGGTCATTTCTCTGAATCCTTCCTTGTCAGAGGACACCAGAGCAGTAAACAGAGATGACAGAAATGTAGCAGATAAGCAAGAAAAGAAGAAAAAAAGAGGAAAAACAAAGTCAAAGAGCCAGAGCACTTGAGCTGAGAGCTGCTGAGCGGGGAGCTGAGCTGGGGTGACAGCACATCAAAGTGAGGGTGCAGCTCAGGGATGAGCAGCTCTCGTCCTGCCCTGTGCCTCCACGGGACTCAGGCACAGCTTGGTTCCCTTGCTGGGCCCCTGAGGAGAACATCTGGAATCTCTGGGATGGCTCCAGTTGTCTCCTCTCCAGAGGCAGGACAGTTTCACCCCTGAGTCCCCCAGGGCAGGGGCTCTGGGGTGGGAAGGACACACGGAGAGGGGTTGGGGATCCACGAAGAGCTGCAGTGCCTGGCTGCTCCACCTCCTCTTCATTCCCTCTTCATTCCCTGTCCAGAGCAGGAGACAGCATCTGGGGAAGGAAAATGCCATGCCCTGCACTTTAGCAGAGAATTTGTTTGCCTTTCCGACCCTTTCCAGCTCCAGTTTCAGGAGTTTTTCAGCAAGGTGTAAATTCCCTTTCTCTGCTGTGCTGCCAAGAAAGTAAACTAGGACAAGTTAACAGAGTGATCCAAGAGGAAAGGAAAAGCTGGGGTCTTAATTTTTGATGCAGTCTATGTGTTCTCATTATTACATTGTCTGTTTGTATTACTTTTGATTTATAATGTAATTGGGGAACTATAGAAATGTTAATGGGAAAGATACTGTTCTGAATATGACAAAGTTGTTTACTAATTGTTGCCTTTAACTTGGGCTAATTTTGTAGTATTGAAATATTTAAAAATGTTTTATTTCTTTAGTTTTGGGTTGTCATGAAAGCGTTGTCTGGTTTCAACACCATTCTCAGATGTGCTGAGCTCCCTCCCCCTTTAAAAGCAGGAAAATATTGCAAATTAAAAATTTGTTACACTGGGGTTCAATCTCAAACCTTTAGGCAAGCCCATCCATTTTGTTAAATATTTAGATGAGAAATCGTTGCCTGGCTGTTTATTTATTTATTTTTCCAACATCCACCGTGCTGCTCATTATCTTAGGGGAGATGGAGAATATTGCAATGATTATTAGTAAGCCTGGTAATGAGATTACTGAACCATTTGCAGTTGACTTTTTTTTTTTTAGTGATGCGTAATTACAGGGGTTTATTTACAGTGCCTTTAGAGGGTTTGGTTTTGTTTTTGCCTTTTAATGATTCACATTTATATCCTTTGTTCTTCATGGAAAGGATAAGATTGTATCTCTGGGTGTTTTGCATTTCTCCCTTCCTGAAGTGACTGTTACCCTTCAGATGGAAGAAAGCAGCTCTTTTCCAGCCAGGTGATCCCCATCCTGAAATGTCTTTTATAGCTGAGTGATCTGGCTGATGTTACTTGGGAATACTCAGGTAAACAGGATTATTTGTGCATTTATCCTGGGTGATTCTCCCTGCCCGTGCTCAAGCCAATGGAGTGAGCCTCATCGACTCTCTCTGGCCTTGTCTGTCTCATAAATGTGATTTATTAATAGGAAACAGTGGAAGGGAAGAGCTCCTCTGCAGGCCTTAAATATCTCCTAACTGGGAGTTGTTAATGTTGGTCACATCATTGTCACTTTTATTACTCCCATTCTCCACTGGTGCCCACTTTTCCACCAGTTGTGATCCCAGCAGTTTCTGGGGCTTTTAGTGGAGGATTCCTGGTAGGGAGGGGAGAAAAAAAAGAAGAAAAGAGATTTGGGACAGTTACTGGGAACAGGTACAGCAAAGTCCTCGAATAAAGGACTTTGTGGAATAAAGATGGTGCTACAAGACTTATTCAGGAAGCCAAAACCATTTATTTAGGGAGCACAGGGCTTAGACAGGTGAAAATACAATTCTTTGTTTGCCTGGTGACTCCAAGTCTGTAAGGATGAGTTAAAGTGGGCTCAGTTTCATTGAAACCATTAAAGCTCTTTTTGTTTCCTTGTTTTGCCACATTTATTTACAATAGGTTTGAATAAAATATGTTCAATTTGAAATTCAGGTAGAAACAGGCAAAGATTTTTATGCCCCCAGCTTTAATCACCTAAATAGTGCACAAGCAAAAAGATGAAAATTTGGGTTAATATGTGACATTAAAAGTATGGCTCTAACCCAAGTTATTATTTGGAAATCAGTGGGATGTTTCATTTGTAAAAATTGCAAGTTCTGGGATTCCTTTCATGTTCAAAAGCAGATCTGCACTGAACACTTGAAATTTATATGAATCCACAGTTAAAATGCCTTAAATGCAAAATTTATTTTTTCCTTCAGCAGCAAGAAAGTCACTTGCTGTAAAAACCCAAAATCACACAGAACATTTCAGCTTAGCTGCAAAAAAAATTCGAATGTAAAAAACAAACAAACAAACAAAAACCCAAAAAAAACCAAAAAAAAACCCCAAAACAAAAAGACAAGCTCCAGAATAATTGCATTTCCTTGTAGAATAATGCCAAAACTAAAAACTTGTTTATTTTATCTCAGGATGTGTCTGTTGACTGCTTTATTACAACAAGAATTAAAGTGAATGACAAAAGGATCCTTGACTTATGCAAGGGAATTTAAAGCCAGGTCCCAAACACCCTGGCCATAACAGAAATAAATGAAATGGATCAGGCCCGTGGAGAGTCAGTGCAAGGGGAGGAAGAAGATCACTCCCAGCATTTAACTGGAGCTGGAATCCACCTAAAGCAGGGTTAAGAGCCCAAAACTCCCCTTTATTTTGAATGTGCCACGTGTTTATGTTCCCCTGAGCTGAGGCTGTGTGAGCTGCTTCACAGCAGTGCTGCCTCCTGCTCCTTTTTTCTCTAAAAGCACATGAATAATCTCACCTGGGTGCACGTGGCAGTGACAGCCACCACACACACCCTTCATCTCTCAACTGCTAGAGGACCTCGTTAGAATAAAACCTTTCTTAGTAAGGAAAAGGTCCAAAAAAACCTTATATTGAACATCCAGGGTTAATTTTACTCTGTGAAATCCCAGATTCAGCTCAACTGCCATCACCTCGTTGGGATAACTCGTCACACTGCTGGAATTTAAGCACCAGTGATCCACGGGGAATAAACATCCTCCTGTACAGTGGCTAAAGGATGGGCACCCTGGGGTTTCCAGCAAGCCTCCACCACCATATATTGATGCTGGGCTCGTTCCTTGCCCTGCTTCAGAAGCACAATTAATCACCTCACTAAGGTGCCTGTGAGCTCCATAATTAATGTTACACATTGACTTGGGGAGAAAGCTTTGGGGGGGATCTGGATGATCCAAGAGAAATATGGCACAGGAATATTCAACAGCGAGCTGGGGCTGGGGCTGAGTGGGGAAGGTTGAGTCTGAAAGGTGAGGAGTGATGAGAATGTTTCTTTTTCACGCCTTGCCCCCAGCACGTGGAGGATTCTCTCTGCTCAAGCCCTGCCCCGGTGCTAATTTTTGCCAAAAGGGAAGGAGAGGGTGAAAAATCATTAATTCAATTTCTCACTGGTTTGCCTCTGGTGATTGCTGTCACTTCAGGTAATAGCTTGTCTGTGGTTCTGACCCAATTCTTACACCAGTCCTTCCATACTCAACCAATTAATCTAATGGTTCATTAATTGCAAACATCTGAAATCATTAGAACCTGATTGAGCACAAAAGCATCAAATCCTGCGAAGCTGTGACTGCTTAGCCAGCAAATGGTCTCACTGCAAAGGAATGTCAATGTTTATAGTAAATGTAACCTAAACTAGGGTGTTCATTGACATATCCCTCCATTTGTATACAACGGCTCTGACATCTATCAGTTCAAGAGTGCATGATTTATCCACTGCTATATCCTGGAACTGACAAGCCAAAGATTACAGCTTAACCTACATGAAAGCAGAGGCTGTATGTATTCCTAAAATAAATATTTAGTAACTGACAAGCTCTGGTTAATATTAATTCCTGATAGAAAGCAGTCAATTTAAGCTTACTTCATGCCAAAATCTATTTGTATTTTGTAAATCATTTTTCATGAATATAGTCTAGAGGATCTCGAGGAAATGTGTGAGTGGGGGTGGGTGGCTGCATCGTTGCATTTTGTATCTCCCACATCTGCCCTTGGTGTGCCTGGGAAGTGGGGCAGAGCTGGGGAAGGGCACACACAGCGCTGGGGTGGGAGCTGGGAAATGGAGACTTAATTAAGTGAATTTAGTGAATGATGCCAAATTGGGCATCCTGGAGTTGTGAAGCCTCCTGTTTATCCACGGGCAGCCAGCACAGGTAGCACTAAATAAACATCACTGCCAAATGGCATCAGGGATTCCTGTGTCACCTTGATGGGGAGACGAGTCCAGACCGTGTCATGTGCACTCAAATGTCTGTCTGGGATTTTCCTCTTCTTCTTTGCTTTTTTTTCTTTTAGTGCTCTGCTCTGGTTGACAAGGTGGTGATTGCTCAAAGGCTGGACCTGATCTCGGAGGCCTTTTCCAACCTCAGTGGTTCTGTGATTCTCCTTCTGTTTGTTTTTAGAGGCTACCGATCGTTCTACTGATAGATAAATAGGGAAAGAGGTGAAAACATCCATTAGAAGGTTCCTGAACATCAGCACTCCCCAAAATGTTTCTGCCTTGCTGCTCAGGTGACAGCTGCCTTCCCACAGGGCCAGTCTGGGACCCCTGGCTGTCACCAGCACGGCTGCTGTGAGGGAGGAATGGTATTTTCCTGTTGAACACATGTTTTGATAGATTCCTTCACAGGAAAACTTAGAGGGGTGCTCAGCCTGTGTTTCCAGGTGTGAAACACTGTGCCTGATGCAGGTGTGAGCTCAGCCTGCCCCTGCACAGGACAGGGGCTGCAACAAAGGTGAGCTCTGTGTGTCCATCAGGATAAAATCCTGAGCAACCTGCCAGGTCTGTGTCTCAGCCCCTCAAAGGAGGGCTCAGAAATTACCTCTGACATAAATGTGTGTGTGTAACTCATCCCCATGCTCCTAAAAACCCTCAGAAGGGAAAGGACTGGCTCTATCCTTCCCCAACTGCAGTCACAGCCCACACAGTGGTGTCCAGCACCGAAACATTCCCATTAAAAGCTGGATAAAAAGGGTGCAGAACGGCACCAAAGTGCTCAAACAGCCACGTGTGAGCAGGATCCTCCTGCTCCTGCAGGCAGGGCTGGCTGTGTGCTCCTGGCAGCAGAGGAGCAGCATCAGTAGCCCTAATGATCCAGGGCAGTGGCCTGAGGAAGTCCTTGGAGTGTGGTTTCCTTTATCACTTTTACTGGGCTGCCCTTTGGGGATGAGTTACGATCTGCTGGTTTGATCTTTTGTATTGTGTGTGGGGTTATTGCACCTTTTAGTTCCTGACAACAGCAGTAAAGCTGCCAAGTATTACTTAAAGTGTGGGAATGTTTATAAGAACTCAGCAAAGAGAGTGCCTGGTGCTCAGAGGGCTGGGAGAACCAGGAGCATCAGCAGCCAGCGGTGAAACGGGGAGCTGGGCACAGCACCTCGCTTGGCAATGACCTTTTCCAGCTGCTGGAATGAGCCTTTATCAGAATCCAAGTTCCAGGAGCGATGTAAATCCTGGAAAACACAACTCCAGGCTGTACCTGTGCTTGTTTCATAGGAGAACTGTGTGTGATTCTCTGTATTCCTGTGTGTTTCCATCTGCTGTGGAGGTACTGCAGATGAAATCCCAAAGCATGTTTGTTCTGAACATGAAATTTTCGGTTTTTGACAGTGTTCTAATGGAATCATAGTTCAAAATATTCAGTGAAAACATTACACTCCCCCATCATTAAGGTGAATTTTGTTTGCATGCTCTTTTCCCAGAACACTGATGTTAATTTTTGCTTAACTTTAGTCTTACAAGGTATGAAGCAATTTAACAGACTCGGTAACCTTTCATTAAAGTTCAGCGCAGTACTTAAGCATGTTGGGTGCATTAATTGTTAGCTGACAGCTATTATTTCTGTGAAACCCTTTTGTAGGAAAATTTCTGCTTGATGGATTGGATTTTACAAAATTTGCATTTCACTGAGCCAGAGTTAACTGGTATTTAGAGCTGCAGCAGATATTTAAATTGGAAAACAATCATTCTTTAAACTAATGTTAAATATCTGTTAAAACTATGAAACTTGTTTGGGATAAACTCGATTATGGAGCTCATATCCCTGCAGTGCTGCCTTTGACATGTCATTATAACAAAACTGGGTTTTAATATAGAGAGAAGGGAAGTTTGCACCCAGTCCTGGGCACTGGCACAAGGGCAAAGCAGGGAAATGAGCATTTGGTGATTCTGAAGTCACATTCCAGAGCTGCAGCAGATGCATTTATTTCCCAGAATAAGGACAAAGCAGGGAAATGAGCAGTTTGGTGATACTGAAGGCACATTCCAGAGCTGCAGGCAGGTAGATGCATTTATTTCCAGGAATGTTTCCCAGAATATTTCCTGGAATAAGGACAAAACAGGGAAATGAGAATTTGGTGATTCTGAAGTCACGTTCCAGAGCTGCAGCAGATGCATTTATTTCCTGGAGTAAGGACAAAGCAGGAAAATGAAGAGTTTGGTGATTCTGAAGTCACATTCCAGAGCTGCAGCAGATGCATTTATTTCCCAGAACAAGGACAAAGCAGGGAAATGAACATTTGGTGATTCTGAAGTCACGTTCCAGAGCTGCAGCAGATGCATTTATTTCCTGGAGTAAGGACAAAGCAGGGAAATGAACATTTTGGTGATATTGAAGGCACATTCCAGAGCTGCAGCAGATGCATTTCCCCAGGATGCTGTTGGGTGCTGTCACGCAGGGTGAGCAGCTCTCCCAGGTGCTGGGGAGTGTGGGATTTCTCAGGTTGTAAACTCTAATTTTAAGATTTAATCTCGAATGGATTAGCAGGGTTTTGCTGGCCATGACTTTGCAATGAGCCTCGCACAGCCTGAGCTCCCAGAGGCTGCAGCAGTCGGGGAACATCAGGGGATGCTCCAGTTTGCTCACTGGAGAACAGCAGAGCAGAGGAGACACTGGGAAAGGAGCTCTGGAAAACACCAAACCTCTGAGAAACCAGGAGGAGCTGGCAGTGAAAAAAGCAGCTTGGGGAGAACAGGGGCTGTGTTTTAGCTGGTTGGTTACAAGTGCTCCAGGAGGGAGAGCAGAGCAGCTGGCAGGGGCTGGGGTAAAAATAACTAGAAAATTATTAGAAATAATTAGAAAAAGGCAAAGCTCCCACACACAGCAAATGGGGAGATTGGATCCATCAGCTTGAAGGCACCTGGCTGATCATGTTAACCTGCAGTGAAGATGCTGGGGGAGCTGAGGGCCAAGAGAGAGGAAATGAAATCATCCAACAAAGGGATGAGCCGAGCTGAGGGAGGAATTTCAGAGCACAAAACACTCCTGAATTGATGAGCTCAAGTAACACAGAGACATTTATTTATAAGTGTGGAACACTAGATCTGTGTTGTTGTATATACTCTGATTTTATCAGTGATCCACCAGCATTGGGAGCAGCTGAATTTATTTTGTTTTTAATACACATCTGTGCATTCTCTCTGATCACAGCTCCCTCCATGCCATCATCATTCCTGGCTGCCAATACATTCCTTACATTCAGTGATATCTGGTGATACAGAAATCCAGGAAGATGTTTCTGAAGAGTCATGACCATAAATGTACAAGTAACAGCACCAATATTGCATTATTATTATTTTTTTACTTAAGTGGTTAAAAATGTAATGCATTTTTTCACTAATGACAGGATAAATTAATATTTTTCTGATTATGTCAAAGATCTGAGTAAAAGTTGAGTCATGCCTACCTGTCAGTAAATCAATTACATGCTGTAATTTGGTAAATTTAGCTGACTTTAACCACTAATCTTGGATTCTTTATTAAATACAGAAGAGTGGCAAGAAATTCCTTAGACCATCAGTATTGTCTCATCAGGAGTGGAAAGAGAATGTTACCTCCTTCCATAGCCTAGAAATCTGATGGGGAAAGGAGAGACACAGACAGGAAAGTGAGTTAATTATTCAAGAAGGAGTTTCCTCTTCAGCAAATTCCTCTCTCAGCTCAGCCAAACCTTGTCATTCCATGGCTTCTAATTTTAGGAAGAATTTGGATTGCAGGTCAGAACTTTAACATTTCCCTGCAGAGTCCGTGGCACAGAAAACGCTCAAGTGTTTTCACTTCTTCCTTAATGAAGGCTTCAGTAAGGGTCTCGTGGTGAGACCCCACACCCTCAGCTCCTTTCTGTGTCCTCTTTCTTCACAAATGTTCTTCGTTTTTATGCTTGAGAAGGGAGAAATAACTCAATATTGCTGCAGGTTTAGCAGCATCCAGCCCACTGTCCTTTCCATTCCCACGAGTCCATTATCCCACAGGTCCCTTGCATCTGTCACAGGATGGGAACGAGCCCCTCGGGTGGAATTCAATCAATAGCCTGACCTTCAGCAAAATCCTTTGTTTGTATCAAGCAGACAATGAAAATAAAACATATTAATGGGGAAAAATAGCATTTTTGTGGTAGGTAGGATACAGAATCCGTGGATGCAGAGTTTGGGCACTGCTTGGGGAATGGAGGCTGTGGGGTAGAAAACCAGAGATCTGAGTTATTGTCACCCAGATTGCTCGTGACCTCTGGGGTGTTTGGGAGCTCGAGGCTGAGATCTGTCACATTTGCACTTTGCACAAACAGGGATTTGCCCAAGGTGTAAAATCTGTTAGGAAAATGAAAATAGAAAGGAAGCAGAGCTCATTTAGGGAACCTTCATTATGGGGTGTGGCAGAAGAGGAAAAGCAGGAAGATCTGCAAAGAGATCACGTGAAGCAGAGCTTGAGAGATCAATTTTATGTTGGTTAAAGCAGAAAATTGGCCATATTTTCATAAGGGAATTGTCATAATTGTGTTCTCATGTTTTTAAAATCAAGCTTTCACCAAGGCAGTGAAGACTGGGGAAAGTATCTTGGTTGAATTGCTATTTTAAAAAATATAAAAATCACCTGAGAGGTGCTCTGAGAATCAAAATTAGAGGGCCTGAGACAAAAAGACGTTTTGGGGATGTGCAGCACACCTTGTGATGTTACTGGGCTGGCTGGGAAATGTGACGCTTTTCGTTGGCAAACAATTTGTTTGGAGTTTTTTTGGTGAAAACTGTATTTTGATCGAAAGTTTTGGAGCAATTCTATAAAAGAAAAGCATTAAGTCCTCAAAATTTCTGCTGAAACCATATTTCTTCTGGAAATGTCCTAGGAGTGGTTACAGGGATGCTTAGGATAACAAAATAACTCCTCAAACAGCTTTGAAAATAGAGGAGTTACAGGAAAACACGCTCAGTTCACAGTCTAATATATTTTATTTCTGTATCTAATATAATAGATAATTTTATTTATATAATAATTTTTATTTTTTTATAATAGATATATTTTATTTCTAATCTAACACACATTTCCAAATGAGGCAGCTTCTTGATCAAAGGGTGTTTCTATAAGAAAATATCTGTGTTTTAGTCCATTGTATTTGTAAATGGGGTAGGGAGATGCAAAATTCATCATCCCAGCTCTGTGGCTGTTTTCCTGCAAAAAGGTGTTTGAAGAAAATTTTACATGATTAAATACAAAAGTCATATTTGGGAAAACCAATCTTAGTTAACTTTCCTTTTGAGTTCTTTAGCAACTCTGGTACTTTTTGCAAACTCAACCCTAACATGAGATGACCAAAACATTCTACCTTCAACTTGTTTTAATATCAATTTTTCCAACAATGGGCAAAGGAAGAGTAAGAATTTATAAAATGTGAGGAGCTTCTTAAAAGGAAATAGGTAAATGGGAAATATATCCATTTTTCCCTACTTTTATCATCTTGGCTTCTAAAGACAACTTGCATTCTTCATTGACAAACAGAGACCCACTCCAGGAGTGTAATCATAGTAAAATTCACAGCTAGGATAATGTACAACTGGAATTCTGTCTGGAGGAGCTGAGGTATGCCTTGGAGGAATGCATTAGATGCTATGGTTAATTAACTAATTTACTCAATCAAGTTTAACAGTGGTTTTAACTTTAATGGCACCATTACATTTTAATATGAAAATAACAGGCTGGGTTCCTGGCGCTCCCTGCAGCCCCCTCCCCACATCCACGTGGCAATTGGATTTTGATTTGTGGAGTCTTCAGGCCGTTGGTGATGTCAGGCCCAGGGACGGCAGCGCGTGCGGGAGCGTTCTCCGCACACGGCTGCACAGCAGAGCCGCTCCACTCGTGTCTGAGCGCTGATCCACTCCTGTCTGAGCTCTGATCCACTCGTGTCTGAGCGCTGATCCACTCGTGTCTGAGCTCTGATCCACTCGTGTCTGAGCTCTGCTCCACTCGTGTCTGAGCTCTGATCCACTCGTGTCTGAGCTCTG
>NC_031788.1:13136927-13142213 GCF_001522545.3 Parus major
GCTGATCCACTCGTGTCTGAGCTCTGATCCACTCGTGTCTGAGCGCTGATCCACTCGTGTCTGAGCGCTGATCTCAGAGATCTGACATCTCCCTGCACAATCCCCTGGCTGGGCCTGCTTTCACAGCCGGGCCCTGCCCGGGAAAACGAAGCAAAGGGAAAAGTGTTTCACTCTGTGCTCCTGGGTTTGGTGAGGGAAGACAATGCTGTCTCATTAAAAATGTCATTTATGGAGCCTTGAGATCTTCCTGTCCCCATGGCAAAGCCCATCCCGGCTGCATTCTCCCCACACACGTCTTGGTGAGGTTCTCTGCTTTATGAAACAGAAATATTCTATGGATTCCTTGAGTTTCACCTCTTAATATTCTTAGACAACCATGACAACCATACTTCACTCTGTATCTTATTTTTGTCTGATCTAATTAATATTAAACTATAAATTAAATGTGACTGGGGAAGTGCTGCTCCCCAGTACGCTGCTGGTTTCCAACTGCAGCAAAAAGTGCAGGGGGAAATGTGCCCAAAACTGACAAGGGGATGCAACTGATGCCTTATTTCTAGAAACATTTATTGGGATATGGAAAATGCAGCCTCAAGTTGTGTCAGGCAGAGAATGGAGAGCTCTCCAGTGTCAGTGGGTTGCTGTGGAAAAGCCTCAGTTGCAGGTTCAGGTTTATTTGATAGTAAAACCCTTTAAAACGTGGCCATCCAGAATGAGGTGAATGTTTTTGTGAGGATTTGGTCTGGGAGGTCCATGGGGCCTCCACAAGGCCCAGACATCCAGTTTGAGGGCTGAGAGAGCTCTGCTCCTTCGTGGCAGAAATATTTGAGAGTTTAGTAGACACAGAGTCCCAAACTCACTGGGTAGGGAAAAAAGTCTCCAAGGTGTGAGTCCAAGCTGTGCTCAATCCCAAATTTGTCCCCAGCCCAGAGCACTCAGTGCCACCTCCAGGAATTCCTGGGACACCTCCAGGGATGGGGATCCAAACCTCCCTGGGCAGTTCCAGTCCCTGAGCTCCCTTTCCATGGGGAAATTCCTGCTCTGTCCCCCCTGAGCTCCCCTGGCCCAGCCTGAGGCCATTCCCTCTCCTCCTGTCCCTGTTCCTGGGAGCAGAGAACCCCACCTTGCTACAGCCCCAAATCCCCTGTGGGACTGCAGTGGACAGGACAGGGACAGAGCCTGGGGCTGTCCCCACATGGGTCACACCAACGAGACCAGGGTGAGGGCTGGGAGCTGGAAAAGACAGAGATTCCTGGTGCCAGAGGAAACTCACTGTGGGCACCCACAGCCAGCTGATAACAGATTTCATCTGATTGTGGCAAGGGACAGTAAATCACAGCTAAACACTTATATCTGATTTTATAGAGAATTTTTATTATCAGAGGTACAAAGGCCGTACTTTGGAGATTAACTGGGAAAAGTTTTACAAGGCAGTGGAGATAATGAATCACAAATTCCATCAGGGTGAACCTCCCGTGCTGAATCCGAGTGCAGCTGTCTCATATTTGCTCCGTGTGCATTTTGCTACCAGTAATTTTGTCATCAATTTTCATATTTTGTTTAAACATATTTGTCTTTTGGACAAGATAGGTCATATTTCACCCATTTGATGAATTTTCTCCTTGGTCCAGTTTTACAGGATTTGCACTTAATTAATTGCACAACCTTTAATTCGACAGACTGTTTTTAATGGCTGTGTAGTTTCAAATGCATATACAGGGAGAAATTTCAAAAAGTAATTGTTTTTATGTCACTACCATTGAAAGTTGCAATTATTAAAATACACAGATAATGGCACGGAATTCCTTAGCTGATGATATTAAACATGCACAAGTTTTTAATGCAGATTTTTAGGGGGTTTCATGGAATTTGGGGTATGACCTCTATATCAGAATATCCACATAGAGCCCATGGGACTTTGTACAAACTCACAGATTCCACCTGGTAAATTTTGCCGTGCATCCTTTCACCGAGACGAGCCTCAATTTAAATTTTTTCCCAGAATTACGCTGCAATTCCATTAAGGGTGGGTGACGGGACTGCTTGATCAGGCTGGGAGCTCTGCCCTTTCAAACACTGCACAAATTCCCTATTTCCAAAGCTGGGGAGAGCTCAGGGGAGGGAAAGGCACCTTTTCCTGGAGGAGCTCAGCGCTGACAGTCTCTTAAAAGCTTCTTTAGTTGGTAGCAGGCTGGCAGGAGAGGCCAGCTCGCCCTGCTGCCTGCAAATGCGCCCATCAAACGTGTTTGTCAAAGCACCAGGCTCCTCCACGCCTGGTGAAAGGCAGACACCAAGGAGTAGGCAAAGGTCAATCCTTGTCAGCTCCCTGTAAATGGAATTGTAGTGGCAGTTTGTGAGGCTGCCTCGTTCCCTAGCAACTTTGGGTGTGCAGGGAAGAGTTAAATACATATTGCTTTTTTCCCTTAATTTTGGCAATAGGATTATTTATTTTTTTTCAATGTGATTTTGTTTCATTTCTTGGCCTTTGTGTGTATTTGGAGGTTTGTGTGCATAAGCAGCGAGCTGCCATCAGCAATTGTGTAAGGCTTCAAAAAGAAATCTGTTCCTGAGGACTGACTGACTTCTGAGTTGGAGGATAATCATGATAATTAATCTAGAGCCTGGCTTCCTTTATTGTGTGGCTGTGAACAAATGTAATTTGTGAAACAAATTCTACACAGGCTCTGTTTCTGGTGCTGGTAGTGGTGAGTGCCATCAGGAGCTGACCCGGTCTCACGGAGCGCTCGGAGAGATCTTTCATGCTGATGGGGAACTTCTAAAGTATATATGTGTCAAATACCTCCTGCTAATGACAGCCAAGAGAGCAGTGATTTTAGGGCAGATTTCTGTTTAGAGGAATGAATTTAGGGATTAAGCCAAGGCATTCAACTCCAGTGCAATTTCTAGGAGTTGTCCCTACTTACACAAAGGATGAATTAAACTCATTTATCTTATTGAAGCCGGGACAAAACGTGGGGCTGGGGACAGGCAGAGCTCCTGTGACTGCACAGGGCTGAGAGAGGCTCCCAGCAAGGCCCAGTGGGTGGTGTGGGATGGCCCCACAGTCCCAGAGCCCGGGTGGGAATGGCCAGCAGAGCCCCCTGGAACATCCTGAGCTGGGATCATCACCCCTGCACACCCACCCACCCCAACAATCCCAGCCTGGGCATCCCTGGCAGCGCTATCTGAACGCTCCTGGAGCTCTGGCAGCCTGAGGGGGTTCTCTGGGGAGCTGGGCAGTGCCAGCACCCCTGGGGGAAGAGCCTTTCCCTGATCCCCAACCTAAACCCAGCTCCAGCCGCTCCCTGGGGCTGTCCCCGGTCACAGGGGGACCAGAGCTGCCCCTCAGGGCCCCTCTCCCAGAAGCTGCAGGCAGGGATGGGTGTCCCTTCAGTCTGCTCCTCTCCAGCTGGGCAGAACAAGTGACCCCAGCCAGCCCCTCAGCCCTGCCCCACAGTCTGTCTGTCACTGCAGTCTGTCTGTCTGTCTGTCCATCCCTGTGCCAGTGCTGGAAGGGGCAGTGCCTGCCATGAGCCACAGAGCATCAAACACCGAGCAAAGCGGGAGGAGGTGCTGCTGGGTTCCTGTTTCTGTCCCGTTAACCTGGCTAAAGAGCAGCTGAGCACAGCTCTAAGTGTAATTAATTGATCTGCCAAGCCATAGGTTGTTCTCTTTCCTTCCATTTTCCAATGGGGCCACAACACGTTCACAGCCTTCAGTGGTGATATTGATGCAGGTAGAAATGCCTCCAGAACATTGCATTAATCCATATTATTGTAATTTAACAGACTAAATTTCCTCATGTTGTTGCTCCTTTGACTTCAGCAGAGTTCCAAGAGCAGAGAGCTGAGTTTTATGGTGCTGCTGGCCATCAGTAATTCCTCCCTCCACTCCTTTCTTGGCTTAACTGATGGAACCTTCAGAGATGGGCACGGTGGTTAAATTGCTCAGTGTCTGGGACAAGCAGAAATAGCTCTTTGTTCAACATTACACATGAGTTTTCTGCTCATCTGTAGCCTTGTAAATCTAAAATTTAGGGTGAGGCTGTGCCTGTTGAGGTAACTGGAGAGTTTAGCACTCCCACACGGGCAGGACTTGCTCTGAGTTGATTTTTGCAGGCATTGCCTTCCCAAGTTCTGCCCAGGATGGGGAGCAGGGGCTCATCCTGTGGTGCTGAGGATGCCCTGTGCAAACACAGCACTGCAGAGTCTTGCCCACACTCTCAGAAACTTACAGGGAATTTTCTATGCAGGCTGGTTTATCCTTCCCTCTCTTTTTTCTGAACTCTGGGAATGAAAAGCAAAAAGGAATTTGCTATGGTGAGAGGAGAAAATGTTACAGGCCTGCTTCATCTTTTCAATGGCTCCATTGCAGAGAGAAAACAAGGGACTGAGGTGCTTGAGGATGGATTTTAAAACAATTTCAGCCTCCTCTCCAGGAGCAGAGCTGCAAATTTGGATCACAAGCATGGGCAGGTAACAGGCAGGTGTCTGCAGGTGGGATCTCAGGGCTCCAGGAGTGGAAACCAGGGGGTTTTAGTGAGCAGGCTGGGCAGTGTGAGGCCCTCAGCTGATTTTCAAATTGCCATCAGCTTCCACAGCTTTTCAAACGTGATCAGAACAGATCTGACTCTGGATTTGTGGAACCACAGCATCTCCCAGCTCCAAATTTCACAGCCTGGGACAGAGGAGCACATCCCTGCAGCCCTCCAGGACTGGCACCACAGAGTCAGGATTCTGCTCCTGGCCCCAGGTAGAGACAGAGTTTGCTGAGTTTGTTCCTTGTAAAGATTTACAGCAACTTCATAATTCCCTAGCAGAAGGAGTTATAAAGGAGAAGTTGGAATTCAAGCTGTGTCCTGGTGAGATTCTCATCTTTGTTCCTTGCAGATGTTAAGTTGCTTTGAGATGCAAGTCATTTCTTTGAAAAAGCTTTCTTTGGGGCTGAAACCTAATGGCAGGAAATTAGCTGTTAATCCTGTCTTTTCTTGGACAGACCAGACATGCATAATAAACTCCCCCTTGGCTCCTCCTCGCCTGCCCAGTGATTCAGTTTGACCTGAAAGCAAACATTTTCCTCCAAGAAAGACAATGTTTATGAGGTGCAGCCCCAGCTTGGCTCTGATGATTAGAGACACATGGATCAACCTGTGTGAAAGCTGGGATGGCTGTTTGAAAGGAGCCCTGCTCGGGAGGGCTGACATCACCAACCCTGCGGGAATCAAACGAGCAGCACCAGCTTCACATCTTCCAGAGCTGCATCCAAACTGAAAAACCTGCATCCAAA
>NC_031788.1:13142498-13150444 GCF_001522545.3 Parus major
AAACCTGCATCCAAACTGAAAAACCTGCATCCAAACTGAAAAACCTGCATCCAAAATGAAAAACCTGCATCCAAACTGAAAAACCTGCATCCAAAGTGAAAATCCTGCATCCAAACCCAGACCTTCTGGGTAACCCTTCCTCCAGTGCAGCACAGGGCAGCAAAGCTCTGGGATTTGTCTGGGAAGGAGCCACATCTCACCCCAGTCCCTGATTCCTGCTGCTCAGAGGGCTCTGGGAGAATCATGGCCCAAAAATGGGAATAAGGTTTCATCACCTTTGTCTTCCAGTAGATTTTGGCTGCTCACACAACCCCTGGATCCTCCCAAGCTCTTGGCAGCTCTGCAAAGACACTGAAATAGGCAGTGGGGTATGGAATGGTTGGAGTTGTCATTTTGTCAGAGGTAGAAACCCCTGTGTTTGAGATGCTGTCAATACTCACTGTTTATCATTACATTCTCTCCTGGATTTATAATAAATAATTATTTTTCCAGAACTAATCAGGAAGATTGGTGAATTTAGGATCCCACAAGGATCCCACAAGGATCATCAATCCATCTCCTGGCCCTGCCCAGACACCCCAAAACCCCACCCTGTGCATCCACGGCAGCAGTGCCAAACTCTCCTGGAGCTCTTGGAGGTTTGCAGCATTCCCTGGGGTGCCTGGGCAGTGCCAGCACCCTCTGGGGAAAGAGCTTTTCCTGAAATGCCACCTCCCTCCACCCTGGCACAGCTCCACAGTTCCCTGGCTGCTGTCTGTGCTGGATTCAGCCACCCAGACCCCTCAGCACTGTTTCCATGGGGCACAGGGTGGCTCTGGGTCTTTGCTGTCACCCCAAGCACGAGGTGCTCCCTCTCTTCTCTCATTGTGCTTTATTCCCGTGCTCCCTTATCTCTAAAAATAGCAATGCTGCAACATCTGCTTATTTAAGTGGTTCCATTTGGTCCTGAATCCATCAGGTTCTTGTAAAAAAGGACTTTAATAGGTCATTTTTTGAGTGAATGGCTGGGACTTACTCAAGCTCCTTGGGCTGGGAAATGGCATTATGTACTTCTCCCTTGCATTGATTAATTATTTTTTCTTAAAAAAAGAATAAGCTGTTTTGAAATTTTAGTTAAACCAAAAGGAATTGAAGTGAAATTCATATGCCAGGCAGCGGCCTTGTGAAATGTACACTGAGTTATAAACCTATAGAAAATGGATTTTATTATGGAAATGTAAACTGTCCCCTAAGCATAGCAGAGGGAGGTGATGCTGTAACAACATACAAGTAAGTAATAAACAATAGCCAGTATTATATCAGATGGCTGGGTACAGCTAGAAATGTATCTGTTTGGGTGTTGAATTATCCCCAAATTTGAATTATAGGCATATAATTCAAATTATCCCCTTCCAGCCATATAAAGTCTGACAGACATATTTTTTTAATATACTTCTTGTGCTGTTTTGCATTATGTCACATCCTCCAGCGTTAAAACCTCAGCTTTCCTAACATGATTCATCAGAAATCAGGGGGGAAAAAGAGTTGAGATCTGATATACTGAGTACTCTTAAATTACAGAGCAGCTTCAAGTGCAGTGTGTGAGACACAGGCAGGGTGAATAAGTATGTCTGAGGCTGTCATGTCCATGAACTGGGAAACTCACTGGCTCACTGAATCATTTCCTGGTCCTCCTGCTCATCCATCGACACCCGGAGAACCAGGCTGGGCTTGCCGAGATGAAAGCCAGAGTAATTCAGAGCCAGCTGTAATTCTTTATAAAACATACACCAAGTATTTTTGTTGACTCCTGCATGACATTTCCAAGGTGGCTGGGAAGCCAGGCCATTTGTTACACAGGATCCAGATCAATAGAAAGCACAGAGGAAAACAAGTCAAGTTAACATCCAGTGGAGAGGACAGGACGACTTCCAAGTTTGCACATCTCAGCTGTGCTCAGTGTACATTTCAGGGGAACATCCTGTTCCTCACAACGTCATTTGCAATTACTGAAAAATATCAAGCATGAGGAAAAGCTACTGCCTTATGAATCTGTAATTGTCAGATGTGACCAGTGGATAGAACAGAGGCGTTTGCTCACCCTTTCCCCTCCCTTTTCCTTCTGTAGCTTTTCTGTCTGTGCTCTCTGTATCTTTGTAATGCACATTCCACCAACATGGAGTGCTCTGGCACACCTGAATTCCCCCTTTCACTATTGCCAGCTGCTTTAGCACCCCAAAATTACTGCATTTTACCATGTGAGAGAACATAATAGATCTGAAAAACCTAAATCTGTATTTTTGTCAGACACGATCTGTCAAAGATGAAAATAATTTTCTCTATTGGTTCTCAAATAATCAAATTTCATAGTAAAGAGTCTTGCCGACTTCAGGGGCTTGAGGGCTGAAAGTTTTCAGGGAGTCTGGGCTCATGTTTCAAGATGTTATTTGAAAGTTAACTTTTCAAACATCCCCTGTTTGATTCAGAACCATGTACAGACTCAGGACTTCATCTCATTTTAAGGATCAAGTGTATTCCCCCTTGTATTTTGGATGCTGTCCTAGCTCAGGGAAGTTTATCACCAGGCTTTTAGTGTGTCCTATATTAAAAGATGGAAGGGTAAAAAAAATTGCACCTCATAGGTTTGTCCAGGAAAATTGCTCCTGGCTAAGATTTAAAAGAATTAACACATCACCTGGACTTTGCATGTGAAGCTTTAACTTTTTTGATAAACAGCAAACTCATCTCCTGCTGCGCCAGCTATTTTTAACCCACCTTGTGAGTATGCTTTTTTTATTGCTTTATACAGCATATCTGATTCTCTCTAAAGCACAAACTAAAAAATCTATCGGGCTGTCATTTGCTGCAGAGTGCCATCTATCATCATGCAGCTTGGCAGCTGTAGTGCTGGGAGGGAGGGGGAGCCGGAGCAGGAGGCACAGTCAAGGACTTTCACATGTAACACCAAAAAAAAAAACCCTTGTCACAATTATTTATGGCTCTTGCTGGGGCACATAATAGGACACATAAAACCTCTGTTTCGGCGCGGAGCAGCCTCCCAGCCCCGCTGCCGTGGCGGAGTTGGGCGCAGGCAGTTTTGCTTTACACATACATTTCCTGAGCACTGTTCATTTCCTGAACAATGCCCAGCACTTGGGAAGTGACAGTGACAAATTCTGGAGGCTCTGGCTGTGGCTCTGCAGGCTGGTACAGAGCAGGGGTGTCAATAATCCAGGAAGGCTGCCAATGACACCGAAATGCCACCGCGACGCTCCCCGTGTTCCCTGCAACGCTTTCAGTTTGAAGTTGTGGGAAACTTCTCGAGAGGAAAGTGTTGGAGAAAGCTGTGCCAAGAAACAATTTCTCCTGCTTTGGTCTCCTGTGCAGTTTGAGAAGTGCAGTTCCTGGTCCAGAGCAGTGGATATGGAGAGGTTTGCTGTGAGCAGTGGCCGTGGGCTGTGGCTCCAGGGCCCTGCTGGGCACTGTCCCCTTGGGCTGGTCCCAGCTGATGGATTTCTGGCTGCTCCTTGCAGGGTGGAGAGCCCTGCTGCTAAGGAAACCACGGGTTGGTAATTAAACATAAACCTCGGGTCCCATCCAATAAATTGTCTGGCTTGCAGTTTCTCCAGAAGAGCGTAGACAGATATTAACCTTGATGTCCCCATTAAAGTCCTCTGATACACTTTTTATTTCCCATATCTCATAGCATTTCTGATCTCCAGTGTTAAGCACCAGACTCTTTAATTAGCACAAGAGAGGCCAGGATAGGTTTGCTCCTCTGGAGCAAATCAGTTTTGAAGGGACGATCCACAAAAACACCAAGAATACAAATTAAACAGAAGCACCTGAAAAAACACATCACCTTGAGCACAAAGTGTTTCACTTTTCTCAAGGCAGCCCCAGACAGCATTCAGGTGCACACAGTAACTGTGCCTGAATGAATCAGGGTTACTTTATTTAAGTGCAATGAACCTGCCTTCTCCCTGATGCTGCAGGAAAAGGTGGTGGCTTTAGGACAGCTTCAAATGGTAGAACATTCCTAGGGAAAAAAAGAAAAAAGAAAAAGAACTGAAAGCCCAAGTTAGCAAGAGTTGAACTGTAATTATTTCTGTGGTTTTTCTGTTGAGTGACAGGAGTTCACTCAAGCTTGTTTCTCACGAGCAGTTCCTACAGGGCAGAAGTGCTCCTGCAGGATGCAGGGTTTGTTTAGGGTTTTACATCTCACCTCAATCCTCCCCCAAAGCCCAGTTCTCTGCAGCAGAGTTCCTGTAGAACAGAGGTTTCCAGGTGGAAACTGGAACAGCTGGGTGCTCTTTACCTCATCTGCACCCTCAGAGTCCCAGCCCTTTTCTCCTCGTGCCTTCCTTCTTCACAGCCTGTGGGGGATGAAACAATGACTTTCTGGGGGATTTGGGAAAAAGCACAAATAGTGGCACTGTGAGTATTTTTGGGGTTTGAGATTTGAGAGATCTGTAGAGCAGCTAGAGAAACAAACAATGATGGTGCTCCTCTGTGTGGATCTTACTCTTCTTTGAATTGATTTCCCAGTCGTACAGATATGATTTGGTTGGTTTGTAGCACAGGGATACCAGAACTGACAGAGTGTATTGAATGGTGAAGCCTTTAAACTGGATTTGGAACCTCCCACTTCCAAAAAAAGTCATCCCAAGAAAGTTCTCTCCAATGCAGATATGGAAAGCAGAGAGGGAAGGGAGCTGCAGTGGATGTTGTAGACCTGATCATTTCCTTACCAGCTGGTTTTGGTAATTGTGCTTTAAAGTGCAGGCTGTATTTTGGCATTTTTGATTTTCTGAGTGTGCTTAGAACCTGCTTTGCCCACTCTGAGGTTGTAAATTGCCAAGTAATTAATATTAGATGGTAAAAATGCCATTTAAGGTTTACATTGATGTGAAGAAACAAAGAATGCCATAGTGCTCCATCCATTCTGCTGCCACCTGAGTGCAGCACACAAGGTTCCCAACAGCTAAAAAGTGCATTCTTGTAAAAGGCTGCCTTTCCAACCTTTAGAAGATAAAAGATTTTTATTTATTAAACAAATACTTCCAACTCTTTGGCACCCACTGGCTCTGACACAACCAGAGCTTTTCCAAACCGTGTTTCCAGATGGGTTGGGGTTTTTTTCTTTCCCCAAACCAGTCCTTAATAAACTTCCAGCCCATTTGGGGTTTCATTCCTTGCAATGCCACAGCTCGTTGTTCCTTGCTGGGGACTGACACCAATTTAGTGAGATGTGGCAAACATGCAGCTACCAAGGAAATGGTTTCCTTGGCAACGAGGAACTATTGACAGCGCTCCACACGGAACCCACTTTAACCCCACGCGCTGGGGTTGCTCCTCCTGGTTCCTGGCTGCTCCTTGCAGCTGTACAGAGCAGATGTTGGGGCCCAAATTGTGCTCTCATCACCTCCAGGGAAGGAGGAGCTGATGAACAACCACTGGCAGCATCCAGATGTTGGGACTGACCGGTGTGTAGAACACCTGGGGTGTAAAACTGAGCTCAACAAGGTTCCTGTGGCTGTAAGCTGAGCCCAAGTGGCAGATCCAGGATTTAACTGAGCTTAATACAAAACAACAGGAGGAAAAAGTCTTGGTGGCACTGCTGACACAGTTTTGTGGCCAGAGGTATTTTTGTGCTCTTGAGTAAGGGGCCTGTGGAAATGCCACGTTAAGTTTAGGACAGATAAAAATAAAGTAAACATTCCCCAACTTCAAATGGGAATTGTTTCCACCTTGCATGGAAAACAGCAACAAAAGTGTTGGCTTTGTTGGGAGAGGGAAAGGCTGAACCTGTTTCAGTGGAATTTTGCTTAAAAAAGTCCCATACAAGTTCAAAAAAAGCAATTTTGCCATGACATCCCTTGTTGGTTGAATTTTAATTGATACCTTGGTTCTGCTTTCCTGACTTGGCACCAACATATTATGGGATGGCCGGTGTTAATGGTTGGAGCCCAAGCCCAGAGGGTATTTGAGAGCAAATCCCTGCTCTGCCACGTTTTCCTGTGCAGGCCCCCATGGACTCAAATTTCCAAAGGGATCAGAATATTCCCAGTTTGGAACAATCCCCAAGAAACCCTTGATGAGGAGATGATCTTGGGGAAGTGCTAAATGCAAATTGAACTCTCAAAATCAGATCTCCTTAAACTGTTCCCTGTTAGCACCCAAAATTGAACAGCAGTTTTGCTGTTGCTTAAAAGATGTGAAGTTTAATTAAATATTTTTTCTTAAAATTAAAAGGAATGAGAGAAGTATTTTTGCCATGTTGTACATAAGAAAAAGCAGCACTGAAGTGCTAAATATGTAATATTTAATGTAAATTTAAATATATTAATGAAATTAATACAACTTCCAAATAGCTTCTAGGTAAAAATTCAGTGGATTCTCTTCTCCAGCTTTTAAGATTTAGGGCCAAATTTGCAAAATAAGTCTCTCCTGAAACAGGCAGCAGCACCTGCAAGGTCTTAAAAGAGCAGGATTTAGATTAACTTTCACTGTAATTGGTTAATTAACACTCTACAACAAAAGGAGAAAGGCGAAAAAAAATCTGTTCTATTTCAAACACGAGAATCAGCAAAAACTCTTTGGAATCAATAAGAATCTTTATGATGCTTTGGTTGTAAAGATCTGATTTTGAGAATAAAGCCCTTTTTGCTTGCACATAAATAAATGTTGAAGTCACTGCACAAATATCTCGAGAAATACATTTGAGATCATTAATATTTGCTGGAATTAAATTATTAGTTTGCCTTTAGCCCCACTGAGCTGAACTCTGGATAGATCTTGCTTTGTGCTGAGCACTTGGAAATAACTCTTTACCAAAAAAACTTAATATAAAAAATTGTGCATCTTGAAGACCCAAAATCATCTGCTTTTGTTTTGTTTTCCTAATTTCTGTATCCCTTGAAAACTGTGGCATCTCTTAGAGAACTCCTAGCTGCTAAAGTGCTGTAATTCAGTTGCTGTTTGAGCAGTTCCACAGGGAGCCTCTCCCTCATTCCCAATGCTTTGATTGTCTCTTCCATGAACCCTGGCAATTCTGTGGATTTCCTTTTGTGTGATTACATGGATTTGGTCTGAAAATCAACAATATTTCCTAGCCACTGGTTTTAGAAATCCTTGCTAGAAAGAGCACTCGTGATAGACTGATTTTTTTTTCATTTTATGTAAATTACAAGTATTATAACCTGCCATATATAACATTATAACTTTAGCATTGGTTCTTCAATTTGAGGAAATGCTGATTTAAAGCATAGCTTAATCCAAATTTTTCGGTGAAGTGTAACAGTAAAAAAAAACCCAGAAAATTCTTTCCTTAAAATTATCACATTAGTTTGCCCAAAGACAGAGAGAGTTTCACTTTAAAAAGAAATTAAAAACTTTGAGCTAGGATAGCCTTTAAAATTTACATATTTAGAAACTTCTTACTACTACAGTCCCATTCATAATTATTAAGTAATAATATTTATATTGTGTGTATCTAAGTAATAAATATTAAATATTGATAATATATTTGTAACTACATCAATGATATTTAATACAGGGTCAGGTTTGGGGCTTCCTTGATACATTTGTAATTTGACTTTTAATAAAAAGAGCCAAACTAGTTACACTGGAATAACAAAAGATAATTAAAGCCTCATTTATTCCATAGTGCCATTTTTCCAAGAGCATCCACTAAAATATTCCTACAGACTCCTCCTGTGCAATATTGGCTGCATCCTGAGCTTTGCTGGGTCTGGTGGGGCAGCAGCTTCCAGACCTCGTCCCAGTCTCTGTCACCTGGATCAACAGCTTTCCTTCCCTGGTGTGGGTGTGAAAATGGGGTTCTGCATTGCTCCTGGATCCCTGGAGATCCATCCCTCCCTCCTGGATCCCTGGAGATCCATCCCTGGCTCCTGGATCCCTGGAGATCCATCCCTCACTCCTGGATCCCTGGAGATCCATCCCTC
>NC_031788.1:13150792-13151575 GCF_001522545.3 Parus major
CTGGAGATCCCTGGTGTCCCTGTGCCTCCAGCTGGGAGCAGCAGAGTCTCTGTTCCTTCCTGTCCTGTCGGTGCCAGCTCTGCACCTCACAAACCCCAGCCCAGGCAGGAGCCAGTTCCATGGGCAGCTCATCCCAAGGGCTGTTCCAGAGGCTGCTTTGGAACAGCTGCCTGTGCGGATGTCACTCCACTGATTTCCAGGTGAGCTGGAAGGGATTGAACCTGATCCTCCCTCAGCTTTCCCCAGCCCTTCACTCCTCACACTCAGCCCAGGTGAGATTTCTTTTTTTCTGGAGACAGACATTTCAATTTCATTCTTTTGTCTCTGGTGGTTAACGATGCCAAGAAGTTACATTAGGGATCCTTTAGGACGTCAGCTTTTCTGACACTTATTAAAAACTCCATATGAGGACAGGGCTGCCTGTCGAGGTCGCTCAGGCAGAAGTGCTGTGGCACAGAGCCACAGGAAACTGGGCCACTAATGAACTCCTGGGATCCCTCTGGCTGCAGATGCTCCCAACTTCTCCAGCAGCTTAAAAAAAGGGGGGTGGGAAAGGGTGTGCATCTTTCTAAAGTCTTTTCCAGGTGATGGGCTGGAGAAGATGGAATTTTGCAGGACCATGGGACACCCAGAGACAGATTCTGCTGGGACAGGGAAGAGCAGCTGTCAAATCTGAGAGCTGCAAGGGACACAGTCCAGACCAGAGCATCCTCCTGCCTACAGCACAGAGCAGGGAATTTATAGGAATTGATAGTCAAAATATTAATCATCCACACATGTGAG
>NC_031788.1:13151725-13153240 GCF_001522545.3 Parus major
GTGAGCTTTGCCAGGCTGGGATCATCTGTGAGCTTTGTCAGGCTGGGATCTTCAGTGAGCTTTGCCAGGCCTTTCAAGGCCAGGTTTGGACAGGACTTTGAGCTCCCTGGTCTATTGAGCCACATTCCTTGTGTTTCTTCTCATTCCAGCATGGTTTGGGTTGGAGGGACCTTAAATCCCATCCAGTGCCACCCCTGCCATGGCAGAGACCCCTTCTACTGGCCCAGCTGCTCCCAGCCCATCCAGCCTGGTCTTGGACACTTCCAGGGATCCAGGGGCAGCCACAGCTGCTCTGGGAATTCCATCCCAGCCTCTCTCCACCCTCACAACCAGCAATTCCTCCCCAATTTCTAATCCCTGTCCAACCCAGCCTCTTCCTGCAGCTCTTGTCTTCCATGCCCTGACTTGACTTCTCTGAATGTTAAGTAAGACCCAGAAACGTCTGGAAAATTTCAGTAATTCTGTTTTGGTGGCAAATGAAAACTGAAGAGTCTTTGGGCAAATTAGTAAGGTTGATCCCCACCACTGCATTATGAAGTAAAATCTTCAGTGTACACTGAATTTCCTCTTATCCATATTTATGTCTGCTGCTTGCTGTTTTGCTGATAAAAACACCAGCCTGATTTTGAGTGCTCTGCCTTGAGCAAACTGCAGAGAAATGGGAACATTTCCTTAACACAACATCCCCTAAAATGGAAATGGTGGAGCAGGACAAGCTCCTCTTCACAGCAGCCCCTGCTGAACACAGGAGGGTCACAGAAGTTTTGGTGAGCAGAAGATTTGGGATTGTGGTGTGAGCTCCCAGCAACAGCTTGGAAAGCAGGGAAAATCCAGTGAGTCGTGGTCTGGAAACTGCTCCGTGTTTCTGAGGTTAATGAGAGGGGAATTAAGCACATTCACGTGTGGTATCTCTGAGCTCTTCCTGGAAGAGCTGCTAATGTAGCACACAAGTAATAAACCAATAAATTAAAGGTTCTTAATTATCATTAGAAAATATTGCTATCTTTAAATGCAGAAGCAAAGTAGGGGGAAAAGAAGTAAAGAACTTTCTGTTTTTAAATTAGCATGAATTAAAAGAAAACACAGCTCAGATTTTCATTCTGACTTGTTTTAACTGGGGAAATGCTGAATATGCAATGATTTTTTTTTATTTTTTTTTACATTAATAATAATAGGAAATGGTAGATAGTGGCATCTCAGCACAATTCTAATTTAATGAGAAACAATAAAATAGTTTTCCAAAGGGGCCTATTTAGGTCCAAGAAAGGGGAATATTAAACTTTCAAGATTTATTTTACCTTCTTTAAGGTGTGCTGATGTGCATTTTCTATGACTATATCCTATCTGCTGATTAGATCTTCTATAATTTCTGTGGTTGGGAGAGAGCTGATATTCTTCCAGCTGGATAATGTTGAAAAGGGGAAAGGAAAGGAAAGGAAAGGAAAGGAAAGGAAAGGAAAGGAAAGGAAAGGAAAGGAAAGGAAAGGAAAGGAAAGGAAAGGAAAGGAAAGGAAA
>NC_031788.1:13153635-13194895 GCF_001522545.3 Parus major
AAAGGAGAAAGAAAGGAGAAAGAAAGGAGATTTTTAGATCCACTTATCCAGGCCTGGATCTTGTGGGATTTAGAAAAGAAGGAGAATCATAAACTGAAAAATTATGGGAAATACCACAGAAGTTTCATGCCTTTGACAGAAAAATTCCACCACAGTGTGAGACACCTTGCAGGGGACAGGGAGAAGGGAACTGGAGTCACTGGGGATGTTCCAGTGGCTGCAGGACACACCTGAGCCATCACCTCCTGCATCATTTGTCTCACACTCTGGAAAACTGACAGCAGATTTCCAGGATATTTTACTCTGCTAGAAATTCCTTTTATTTACCTGTTTTCCCTGATTTCTTTGCAGAGATTTGTTGTGTCTTCCATGTAATTAATCATCTGTCTCACAGAGTGAGAGCTTTAGTTCTGAGCACACAGTCCCAAGCTCTGCTGACTGCAGTGCTCTGGAAAGGGTTTTGGGATGCCCTGCTCAGCCAGGTACCGTTGCTGCTATTTAGGCTTCAAAATATGGATTTATCCTAAGAACAGCAGGATAAGAGGGCAGCATTTGGGCAGTTTTAAGTTAATAAATTGAATCATTTTGTCAGGAACAGCAAGAATGCTGATTTTTTGATCATTCCTTGCTGACTTTGTTTGCAGTGATTCTGTCTGACGTCAGTCCTTTGGGAGGCCGTTTTGGATAAATTTCAGGAGACATCACTATGATCAAAATATAACCTATATTTGTACTTAAAGCACATAATTAACTACTGGAATTCATATTTAAACCACGGTTTGCTCATTTCCGTTTTCTGTAATTTCTCTTTAGTTCTCCTTTCTTTCTTTTTTTTGTTGTTGTTGTTGTTCCAAAGGTCCCTGTTAAAAAAACGCTCTTCCTTCCGAAGGACACTTGCTGTATAATCCTTTGTTAGGATAACAGGACCATCTGGTCCCATCCATCTCCCTCCAATTTGATGCTGGGTTAATTGCACCCTGTCAGCAGGCGTGATTGACACCATGTTTTCTCTCCTCTCCAAGAGGAGTCTATTAACAATGCTGTTTGTCTGAATTCTGGGACATCTTTTCACAGCTGCTTGTGTGGGACCATCCACTCTGCCCAAGTTTTGCTCTCAGCCATTACAATGAAAATACATAAAAAGTAAATTAATAATAGCTGTGCTCAAATTTGGTGGCTAGGTGCAACCCAGTGCATTCTTCTCTAAAATGGAATAAGCTGGTTTGGAAACAGTAAATTAGGGGGTTCATTATTGCTTTAGCAGAACAACAGTGGGATCTCTCCTCATCCTGTTGTTAGAGCATTGTCCCTGCAGCGTGGTGTGAATTAATGGGCAGATTGCTCTGACTTCAGCAGAGCTGCATTCACTGATCCTACCCCAAATGTGACCTCAGGTTGTGGAACACTTCCTACACAATCCTGGGGTTTCTCTGGAAATAGAAGGTGGAATAAATGCTGGGAGCAGCACACGGTGTCCCCAGGTCTGCAAACAGCTCTGGCCTGGCCTGGGGCTGCTCCACCACTGGGGTCTGTGGGTTTGGCTTTGTTTCATCCAGAGGATCCACGCTGGATCCTCAGCTCCTGTGAGGGCTCACTCATGTCTTTTTGGGTTAAAAACAGAGGCCAGACAGAATTAAGGGAATAAAAAGCAGGTATATTTATTGAAGGGCCTTCAGGGACACTTTGGTCCTGCACCCAAAAATGTCACAGGTTCCACACTTTTATAAGTTTGTTCCATTTGCACATTGGGGTTAATTTTCCAATTCCAGCTCCAGGTAATGAAGGAATTTACCCCCAGTTTGCTGCCCCAATTCCCTTTTGTTTCCATCTCTGGGGCCTGAGGCAGTGAGGTGTCCTTGATCCCCAGGCCTGGAGAGGAATTGCTGTGTCTGCCCAAACTGGGGGAGCAGCAGCTCACACTGAACACCAAGTTTAGAGTTCTACACTAAAGAATTGCAGGATTACAAATAGATGAGAAATATAAAAGCCAAATCCTAAGGCATCATCACCACAAAGCCCAAGGTCCCTGCCCTGTTCTCCTGCTGCTGCAGCACCCGATTTACAGCTCATCCTCTGATGGACAACCCAGATTCACTGCTTGCCATGAAAAGAAATGGCCCAACTAATTCATCATGTTAAGCAAAGCCAGTTTAACAACTCCACGGGTTTTACTACTCAGACTCCTGCAAGCTTCGATTTGTTCTGCTTAAATCACTTGATGGGGAGAACTTCAGCCTCACAGCTCGGCTGGTTCCTTGCTTTGCACTTTCTGTTGCCAGCACAGCCCTGCCACCAGGGTTTGACATTAGGAGATAACATTTTGTACCCTCTGACTCCTCCTTTTACATGTGTTGACATTCAGCTGAGGGAACTCGTGCGTCATTTTCTGAATGTTTCCGAGTTTCTATCAGAAAATCCACTTTCACTGAGGCTGCACTGATTGGAGCTCCTGCAGAGACACCACAAATAAAGTACAAACAGGTAAAATGCTGTGCAACAAGTGAGCAAGGTGTTAGAACGTTTAAAAGAGGCCAGTGCTCTGCCTGGCTGGGAATTTTCCTCTGGAATGTAATGTGTTCCTCCAGAGTGATTTTACTAATATTTGATGCTTTCAAGGTTTGTTGAGAAAGGTTGGTGAGGGTTTTTTTTATGTCCAGTGTCATCTGGTCGAAGGAAGACAGAGCCTGACTTCAGAATAGCTGAAAGCTTTTTAACAGCATTTCTTCTGTTTGCACAAAAATATCTCCAAAGCAATGGAGATCTCACACACAGCTCTGTAAAACCACAATGCAGAGAGCCCTGAGCACACCCAGCAGGTGCCAAACCTCAGCCAGCACCTGGAACAGAAGGGCAGCAGGAAAAGCCTCGGTGTTTCTTCTGCTCCAGAACAGAAAATTTTCTTACCAACTCAATTTCTGATTATTTTTAATTTGTTATTCTTTTTTTCCTTTGTGCTGTAATTCTCTACTTCCATAACTTCAGGAAACTATTTATAGATCTCCAAATCCCAGCTCCCTGGTACATGTGGTTGAGAAATACTTCCTTCTCTTCAGCGAATATTAGGCCTTTACATAACATATGTGCATATCACTTGATCTAAATTTGGTCTCATCTGCTTCCAGTCTGAAAATGTTAATCTGTGAACCATTTCTCCAAAATCCTTTGTGGAATTCTTGGTGGTGGGAGTTACATTGTGAGAGATCAAGGCACAGGCCAGGGTTGCTTTGTACCAGAGGTTGTAGCTTTTGGAAGGGGAAATTGTAGAATTCCTTTGGAAGATGGCTCAGTCTGGAGCTCCAGTTTTGATTGTCACATCCCAAGTGACAAACTGGGTGCTGTTCCCCCTTGTGCTGAGGGAGGCTGGGAAGGGGCTTTGTTTCCCCCTCAGCTGTTGGGAAACTGGCACATCCCAGCCCAGGGGATGGATGTGAGCACTCCCTGATATCAAACACAGTTTCTAAAGGCAATGACAATTCTTTTTGTTACTTTCATTGGTACTTTTCCCTGGCAGTTGCTATAATTTAACGTAATTATATCTTTCACTGGGTTTTATCCTCCTATTGTACAGATATTCATGTTTCCTCTGATGATAGTTTTGATTGCAGCTCCTGGTTTTCTTAGGGAGAAATTAATTGCTTACCTTGCTGCACCTCCAGAGATGTGACCCCCTCACATCCTTGCTGGATATTTTTCCATCTCAGGCTCCTCACAGATGAAGCAGGGAGATGCCTAAACATTTCTATTCATACTCACTCTGTCCCCTACAGGATTTTGCAATTGTCATGAGAATAGTAGTTCCTTGAATTAATCTTGTTCCTAGTCATCAAATTATTATAACTTAGTTTCAGCAAATACAGTAGCTACTCAAAAAACACATTACTTTGTGGAGCTGGGTGAAATATTGTGCACATACAGCAACTGCGACAAAATTTGCCACTTCATTGGGTTTGCAGAAAGGGAGAAAAGGAGGAAGAAATCCCCCCCTTTTCTCCTGCTGTAATATCACTAATTACCTCATTATCAAAAGGCCATTCCATCAACAAAAATGTGCTTTTTGTACATTTTATGCAAGTGACCTTGAAAGTTATATATGAAATAGAGGTTTTGTTGCACTTTTTTGGGACCAAAAAAAGCAAATACCTGCTGAGGCAAAAGAGAGTGGAGAAGGAACAGCTCCAGCAGCAGCAATGCTGGATATTCCCCCCAGCCTCAGTTAAACTCCTCTCATCTCTGTGTCCTTGCACAAATCCATCCAGGCTCCTCCAGCCCCTGTCCCACTCCCAGCTCCTGCCTTCCACACTAAGTTACATCAGGAGATTGTAGGGGCACAGAATTGTCTTTTATTCTCTTTTTACTGAATGTATTAGAGGTGCCTGGGGGAGGATTTCCAGGCGGTGTGTGGAGCAGTGCAGGGTTGCAGAACTCAGTTCAGGTGTGTTGGTTCATGCTGGCTGAAGAATTGTCCATCTCCAGGAATTTCTGGCCCTAGGGAACATTCCCTTTCCTGATTTCTCTGTGTGGTTCCACTGCTGTTTCTGCTGATGGTGAAAACAGTGTTTCAGAATCAAGCACCAAGAGAAGATGAGAGGTGTCTCCATCTGCTTTTCAGAGCTGATCACCAGGACACTTCAGCTTCCTGGAGAAGAGCATTTGTAGCCATATTCCAGTGGGTACTCTAAGAAAAGCCAACAACTATTAGCTAAAATGGAAATATAAATATCTTTTGTAAAAGAATTTACCTTTCTGAAGGTCCCAGTGCAGATAGATTCCAGATGGTTCTTTGGGGTTTTTTGCAATTTCAGACTAAATTCATGGGATCAAGCTCTGCTCGTGCCAAGTCCAGACTTTCAGCTTAGACTGGGGCTCACAATTCCTACAAGCTGGTGTTTCCCAGGAGGGACTGAAAGCAGAAATCATCTAAGGAAGGACTGAGCAAGCAGCTTCTGCTTGGATTTGTTCTCTGCAGGCCTTGGCTGGGGTGAGCCTGTTGGTTTGTGCAGCTGAGGAAAATCAAAGTGGCCGTGTCAGGGCTGCTGGAGACACTGAGCCTCAAAGCCCAGCATCCAGTCCATGCTGCTGCTGCTGCTGCTGGAGGCTCAAAAAGCACCCAAGGAGCAGGATCCTTCCTGGCTTGTGTCCCTCCCCCAGTGACCCAAGGTGTCCCCACCCGCACTGCCTTTCCTCTGCAAAGCTGCGACTCAGGAAAGCCAAATGAAGCCATAGAGCAGCGAGGAGAGGCGTGGGAGGAAGGGCAGCACAGCTTCTGGGATCGTGTGTGCCAGCACTCAAAACCTGGATTTGGGCATAGATAGCAACAGGAGGGTTTTTGTTGCCCGTGAGGTCTCACTCCTGGAGGCACAGCCATTCCTGCAGAGCCTTTCCCACTGTCAGAGAGCTGGGAAGAGATGCAGCCAGCCATTAAAAGGTGGGAAAGCATCCTGCTGTTATGTATATGAGAGCAGGGCTTTGTCTTGTCACATGTCACCGGCACAGCAGTGGAGGGAGAGAAAATCCTATTGGTATGTGCTGGAGTTTGCAAGATGTCCTCCAAACCTTAATTATTGGAATGTGTCCTGGGATAAGTGATGCTGTCATTGAACCCTGATTAGTTCAGAGGCAGGGTGGATGCAAGAGGGAGGAAACATAATGTCAGACTGGTTAATTAGCAAGCAAGAGCAACCCAAATTGTACAATCTGATGAGCAATTTGTCACCCACTCGTTTGAAATGAGAAACGTGGTATCACTTTGCATTTCCTTTGTGTTTTCCATTTTTGGTTCTCTTTATACAGGAACCAACTTTGTGGCTCCTCTGTGGGGTAAGCAAGTGTTAGAGAGATGAACTCAGGGCTCAGAAGTGACTTGTCCACACATGGAGACCACTGGCAAAACTCCTGAGGCTGAAGCAGCAGCCACACACTTTAACCTGGATTAGAAATAAGAAAACACAATGCAGGACAATTAGAGATGGAAAAGAATATAAAATGCCAGGTCAGAATATTAATCTGTGGATTATCCTGTCCCCAGCACTTGGAGGTTTTGGTTTATTTAGCATTCCTTAGTGGGCATATGAATTTTTAGGGCACAAGCTTGTGGTAAATATATTTTGTGCTATTTTGGTGATACAAAAACTACTGAAAGCTGATTTAAAGTAGCAAGTGGGAGTTTCTGTCTGCACGTGGATGTTCTTCAGTGACACAGGGCTGTCAAAGGCTTCTCCACCACCTCAGCACCAGGAATCTGCACGGGGGGGAACCAGCCCTGGAGGGTCAGGAGCAACCACAGGGATTTGGGGGTGATTTTATCACTGTAGGGACTTGGCTGGGACAAAATCAGAGCGATTCCTCCCCCCTTTGAATTCCTGCTCCTGAATTCCATCTCTGATGTTTCTGAGGACTGTTTGTGTTGAACTCCTCCTGTAGTTGCCATGTTAATTACGTGAGCAGATCCTGGTGCTGGTTGTTTGAACATCTCCCAGAGCAAAGCTGGCTCTCGGCAGCCTCTCATTTCTCTGGAGCTCTCAGTAAACATCCCCTTTAAAATGGAGAAGGTTAATCATCCAAACGTGTAACCTGGAAGGTGTTCAGCCAAAAAAAGCAGAAAATCATTTGCTATTGTTCTTCCACCATGGGAAGATGGGGGTTTTCAGCCTTTGAAAAGCACAGAGTACCTCGGCATTTCCTGCATCACTTTTGAAGACTTGCAGCTTCTGAAGGAGCCCTTGAGTGATCTCAGGAACAGCAGTGCTTTAAAGCATCCTATCAAGCCTTTATAATAATGTCTTCAAGATGTCTATCACATTTAGAGGCTGAAGAAGGGCTTGTCTTTCTGAAGGTTTGTCTCTTTTTTGCATCTAATCAGTTGATCTAATGAAAGGTGCCTGCAAACTGCATATTCCTCATCTTTTTGGAGCACCACAGTCACTGGTGTGCTATTCCCACCATAGCAGGTGCATCTGGGCATAAATAGGTGTTTCCAGAAAGTGACAAAAATTACCAGGTTAAGGATTTGTCTCTTTAAAGGAAAAAAAAAACCTTTTAATTTTAAAACAATTGGTATCTTAAGGGTGCAGATTTCCCACAGTAATCCCCCTGCTGTTATTCAAGGATTCAAGAAATGGGAACTGCCCTGGAATTTCTGCTCTGTCCTTGTGGTACCAACAGTTTGCTGTTCTTTATCAGTTCTTGATGCTTGGTATTGATGAGTTTTCCAGTCCAGTGTTTACAGCAGGTTTGTGGTTCTGGATGAAAGATCTGGCCTGGATGCACAGGGATCTTGATCCTTCTGAAGTCCTTTCTGCACAGCTGGAACTCAGGATAATCTGGGCAGGGAGGGGGATTTAGGAAGGGCCTTTCTGCATTTATAGAACTTTGGAAATTTATATATTCAGAGACCCTACATGAGCTCAGCTGAACCCAAAAACCAGCATTCAGCGTTGGGATCTTGGCAGACAGGTTTCCATGACCTCCTCCAGGTGTTCCAGGGGGGACAGGAGCTCCCCACTTCCACCTGTTCTTCAGCAAAGATTTTAGACTTTGCCTCCTACTGCAGATTAATTTGATACTGTTACAAATAGCATTTGTTTTGGAAAAGTTTTAAAAGTTTGGGTTAGATTTCAGCAAGATGTTTGGAGTGAAATCAAGGTGAGCTTCACCATTGCATGGCTGCAAGTGAAGTCACGACCATCAGGATCTCAACTGGTAAAACTGAGTTTTGAGGGGGTTTAGTGTTGCATTCCTTTCTAAATGTAGGTTTAGGCTGGACTGGTGCCTCTCCAGGTTCTCTGTGCCCAGAAGCCCCCTGGACTCTCCATCCTTTGGTTCCTGATGGAGGCTCTTGGTGGAAGCTGGATCAGCCCCAGCCCAGCTCCCCACCCTGCAGGGTGATTTTGGTTTTGGAGAGCTGAAATCTGGCCCAGGCCTGCTTTAACCCAGTACAAGGCAGCACAATCCCTTCTGATTGTTTTAAGTTATTTCAAGTCAGTTGCTGATTATCATTTGGGCTAACGAATATTGACACATCAGTATTCCACCCATGGCTGCACTGCCACGAGCTCAGAAACACCGAGCTGAGCTGGCAAGTACCTTTTGTTCACAGCTCCTCAAATTAAAGACAGGTACTTTGGTGTGTCTTCAACCAGAAACAAACTGTGAAAATTCATTTCCCAGTGCTATTTGGGTATTTTTGTAACTCACTATGATCACACTGCATATGCAGATCCAAGTTAAAAATAAGCTTTTCAACTCTTGCTTGTTTATACAATATTAGAAGCACTTTATAAAAGTGGATGTTAATTAATGCTGTATTTTAATGGTGTTCCTATGAATTTGTAAGTACATTCTGGAGAGACTATCAAATATAATTCACTTTCAAAACAATTGGGGATTATCACGATCAAAATAATTCAAATATTATTTTTTTGATTTCCACTACCCTTACTGTGGAATGGGTTATGTTTACATGTCTCTCACATACAGAAAGGAAAAAAACCTAAAGAATTATTTCCTTATTTTTTTCAGGAGTGATTTTTAAAGAGATTTTCCCCTTTGTTTCAATCTAGTAATTTTCAAAGAGAGCCAGGAATGCAGGGAGTTTTCAAAGGGACAAGCTGTCCACTTGTGCTCCTGAAAACACGGTTCTGTATCAATTTAATTTTCTATTTAAGATATCCTGTGTGCATCCAGCTCTCAGCCACCTAACCCCATGCAGTCAGAGGAGATGTACAAACCTGTTGAGCAGCAGCAGCACGCACAAAGAAGTTCTCCACAGAAATGAGCCTCTTGATAACTCAACCTAAAATATTTAGGAGGTTTAAATGCTTTTAGTGGAAATCATTTGTGGTACAAACTCTTCCCCTTCTACCCAAAACACAAAGAAAATATCTTGTCCAGACAAGAAAATTATTATAAAGTGTCTTTTTAAGGAAAGCATAAGGAATGTTTTTTATCATCTGTCTATTAATTAGAGGAGATGTGGATTTCACTCTCTAAGTGGAACTGAGATCTCGTACCAGGATTTTTCAGCCCATGTAGAGGAGGGGAAGGGGGCAGATGAAAGCAGGGGTGAATCAGCTCAGTCAGGAGCTGACTGCAGATCACAGACAGTAAAACCTGCAACACCTTTAAATCCCAGCCCCCATTTATTACAGTTCCCTGCTTCCAGCAGGACCCTGGGCCATAAACCTGGCTGCCAGCAGCTCCACCTGGGCCCCATGAAGAAGATCATAAATAGCCCAGCCCCGAGCGTGTGCTGTCACTGCAGAGATTGCAGTGATTGCTCTGGGGCTCTCCAGCAGGGCCAGCAGCCCTGTCCCCTGTGCCTTCCCCTCTCCAGGAGCCGTGCTTATAAAACATTTTCATCTGTGCTCTCCATCAGAAAGCATCTGCATTTTATTATATTTCATCTTGGTGCCAAGAAAGGAATATGTTTTGGAAGTTCCGAGCACCGTCATATTAATAATAATAAAAAATACAATAAAATATACAAATAATAATAAAAAAACAATAAAAAATATCCATTAATAGAAGGAGGAGGGAAGTCCCAGCACTCGACATGACCTTACTGAGAGAGCCACAAAGGAAACAAAGGCTGGGATGGCAGGAAACTCATCCCTGGGGGAGCTCCTTTGCTGTTGCACCAATGGAGAGCGACCCATGGCAACATTTTGGTATTAAAATAGCCAAGAAAAAAAATGAGATTTTAATAAAACTGATCCTGATTACACAGAGAACATAAAATACTGCCCTGCTGTAGCAGCCATATATCAGCTGAGCTGATGCATCTTCAGCAGTGTAACTACAACGAGCCATGGCTGCTTGGGTATTTAAAACCTTGCAGGAGAAAGCAGAACCTTTGCAGCATTTCTTATGAGCATTTATTCCTGGAATAATCCCTGCCAGAATTTTCCCCTGTCAGCAAAGAGAAGGCTGAACCAGAAAAGCAGAAAGAACCTGTGGTGGTGCAGCCACAAAACCAAAATTCCCAGGCCTTTCACAGGTGTTGGTAACACCCTGCTCATCTCATCCTTCCACTTTTGAGTTGTTTTTTTTTAGTAGTCTGAATTCTATCAGTATGTTCTGCCAAGGACCTGGTGGCCTGTGAGGAGTAGATGTTCTCTTGAGCTCAACCTCCTTGGAAAAGCTCTTTGAGATGCACGAGAGTGAGCTCAGCCCAAGCACTCCTCCCCTGTCCTGCTCTCCAGTGGCGTTTACTCTCTCCATGAATTCAGGAGATCATTTCATGCACCTCAGTTCCCCAAAATGCAGAGTTGGTCTTGATGAGCCCATACTGAGGCCAAAGAGGCCAAGCAGAGCTGGAAGGTGGGAAGTGCTTTTCAAATGCAAATTATTTTTCTGGCCTGGACTTTTCTGGGAAGTTCTGGAGATAATATTTTACTTTTTTTTTTTTTTTTTTTTTCCCCAGTTTTAAATTGCTATCTTGAAAATTCACAATAGCAAATTTTCCCAAACTTTAGCCAATCAGGATCAGCCCTCCCAGATAATGTAAATACAATTAGTTGATTTAAAGCACATTTCATGTTCTGCTTATCTGCTAAGTGTTTCAGTTATGGCGTTCATACAGAATGAGTCACTCATACATATTCCTCAAGGAAGAGCCAAAAGATGGAAGGAAAATACAGCCTGAGGAAAAAGTCTATAAAGATTTCTCGCTTTTCTAATCCCTTCTCTCTAATGTTTCTTTGTAAATTTGTCAGATGGGAATGAAATTGCCTCATAACTCTCCAGATGTGAAGAGCATCACTGCACAAAATTACGTACTTGTCAAAGCAAGGGGGAATTTATGTTGGTGTTCCTGAGATGTGATTTTATTCAGTCTATTTCCTTTGTGCACATCACAGCAACTAGAAAGACAAAAACAGCTAGTTTATGTATATCTTCTTTTTTGCCCCCCCCTTTTTTTTCACCTCTGGTGAATTTTTTAGCTTCTATTTTTCCCTTTTGTTTTCTTATCCCCCTCCCCTCCCTCCTTTTATCTACTGCTTATTGCTAGTGACAGTAAACTTCATCCAACAACGCTCTGATGAGAGCAGCGATGATTCTACCAGCACCAGGCAGCTCAGACAAGTGCTACAGTAATTTTCCCTCTGGAGCACAGAGAAAGGTGTGGCTTCTCTCCTGGTTAGGGAAGATGTTTGTTTAGAAACCTGCAGCATTTCTTACAGCCAACCAAATCATGATTTCATTTGGTATTTTGCTTTGTGTTCTACTATTTTAATTTAAACTCTGTGCATTTTCCCTCCAAAGCTCCTGCAGTCAAATATTGTGGTCAAACTCAAAAACTTCTTCCAGTGATGCCCAAGTCCAGTTTCTTTGTGCTGTTTTTAATGATATTGTTGGCAGCTTTTGTGCAGTGTTTCTTGCTTTAGTTTAAAGCTCTGGTATGAAATGAAATCTAAAACATTGGGTGCATAAACCCCTCTGAATTCCAGCTCCTGCTGGCCATGACCTTCTTGAGCCACTGCAAAAATTTCAGTTCTTGAATCCCCCTATTTGTGTTTCTCCAAGACACACAAGATGGTTTTAAAACCAGTATTAATGGGGGAAAATACAGTGAGCCAAGTAAATGAGATCTTCAAGGCATTAATCATGAAGAGTTTCTGAACCTCTTCTGAAAACTGGGATGATTCCTCCCACTTCCCAGGGACTTTTAGGTATGGGATGGGAAGAGATCCAGACCCATCAGTGCTCCCTTATCCCTGTCCTAGCACAGCCCAGTTATGAAAATCAAATGCCTCCTCTTGCTCTTTTATCTTTTCTCTTTGTTTTCCTCCCCTCTCTGGGCTTTCCTTTGGAAACTGCTGTTCAGTTCCCTACCTGTGTTTGAAACCAGCCTTATTCTGAGTGCTGCAAGGGAAAATTTGGGGTTGCTGGCACACCAAGACGTGCCATGGATTTACAAGTAAAAGAAATACACTCAGTTTTAAGAGTTGGTGATGAGGATGTCAGGATTTTTCAAGGGAATGTTAGAAAAAAGCCTTTATCTGGACATTAAGTTTTCTGGGAGCTGCACTGGGAGGTTATAAATAATTGTAAGTGTTAAAGCCCAACTTGGTTCTGTCTCTGCTAAGAAAGCACCTGTAAAAATACATTTGAATTAGTTCTGGAACTGGTTTTAATCTGCTAAAGCCTCCAGCACTGATGAGGAGAGCACCTTGGAGGCTCTGGTAGGGCAAAGTCTGTGCAGATCCTCCTGTCTCTTTTTATATCTCACTAGAGCTTCTTGAGTGACCTTCCAGGTTTCATCCTCGTGCAGTCAAGGCCGATCTCTCACTGTAGACAACTCCAAAAATAAACCCAGGGTTACTGTGCCCCTTCCCCAGCACCCTTGGGCCTGTCCTAGCAATGGAATAATGGCTGGGGAGAGCCAATCCTGGGGTGTTCAGCAGGACAGAGAGGCTTTGTGCCACAAAAAATGGACCAAAAAATGAAAGAATTTTCTTTTCTTTATCATGCTCTGGTCCTCCAAAGTGTCTGTGTATGAAACAGCCCTTGGAATCAGTGAGTTAATGTTAATATCCATCAGCATTTTATCCTGCTGAGGGTGTAAAACACTGGCTTAGAACAAGGAGGGAGAGCCCCTGGAGCCATCCCAATGGTTCCTTAAAGCAGTTTTCCCTGTGGTACAGGGGATATAAAATTATCATGGTGTTGATGGAGCTGGAGGTTGCTCAGAGCAGCCTTGAGAGGCCTGGAGATCTCTTGGAAAAGCAGCAAAGTAAATGGCAAGCCACATATTGTAAAGTAACAAGAAGAATTTTTATTATTGCTTTTTTTTCCCCCCTTTTGTATTTTTCTTACCATTTTGATCAGGTGTACATTGTTTATAACCCCTCGTTTACCGGCCCCAAATATCATTACAACGTCTGCACCATGATCTATGTTTGGTTGTTACCCTTTTAATGGATAAAAAAAGATTTAAGTACTTCATTCTGTTGCATTTTGACAGCTGTTAGCCATCATTTTTCCATTCACCTGCATTTAGCAATCCCATAAAGGGAGGCAATCTCAGAACTAACAAGAGCTGGGCACTGCAAGGTGATAATTCTGTATCACTTTGGCCTATAAATACCTGCCAGGCTTGGGGCTGAGTCAGCAGTCTGTAACAAAGTGGCAGCCGTGCCCTTTTATCTGTGTGAGTGTTTCACAGCAATTGGACTATCAGCCCCTGCAGTGAAAATCCATAGTATCGATCAGGCTATTTCTCCACTGTAATTCTTTTGTAGGAAATCCCTGATGACAAATTTTATCTGCACCACTTTTTGATTGCTGGTTTGATGTAAGCGATCTCCAAGGGCAGAGTTAAGCTCCTGGCCGTTCCACATTATCAAGCACCAGCTTTATTTACTGAAACTACACTTGTGGTCACCAACCAAAACAAAAAAAAAGGGAGAGAGAGGGAGAGGAGGAGGTGGAGGAGGCTGAAAATTAAGAGTAAAATAATATTTCGAATTACAGGAGTGAGGGGGTGAAATCACTCGTATGGGCTGCTGGATTGTTAAGTAAAAGCATGTCCTGCATTAATAGATGCACAAAGAGGAGAAATGTGTTTTGATAAAAATATCTGTGGGACACAGGGCTGTGTCTGGCCAGAGGATTGGGTTTGGAGCTGGTCCTGCAAGCCCTTGCTCATGGGATGGTCCCACAGTTCCCCCGGGACCCTGCTGGGAGCTCGCTGTGCTCCTCAGTGAGCAGGATGTGATTTCATTCCATTCCCAAACCGATAAATATCCTGATAAAATGTGTCACAGGGCACACAGGGCTTGGTGTGTGCTCAGAGCTGAGCTTTTCCTGGGCAGGCTCTGCTCACACACCTGCTCAGAGCAGACATCCATCCAAAGCTCCAGGTACAAAGCTCTGGCTGAAACCTGAGCACAGCAGAAACTCGGATTAGTGGTACCACCCTGTGGATTAGTTGATGCTCTTTAACCTCCAGATTTAACCTGGAAACCCCACCAAAGGGAGCTCACAGATACTGCAGAAATGCCACTGCTGGGAATTCAGAATTTTCTCCAGCTTTGATTTCGTTGTAGGCTATTGTCTCAGCAGAGCTCTCACAGATTATCCCTTGGACAGCCACGTTTCTAATTTCTGCATCGCTGCTGAATGAAGCTTTAATTCCTGAGCCCTCAGGGAGGTTTTCTCATGGCAGTCAGTGCCGTGGCACGTCGGGGTTACTCACTATGACTCTGCAGAGATGTTTTCTCTTTGCTGAAGTAATGCAGCATGAAGCAGGGAAATGATGTCTTCTGTTTTCCTGTAAAGCCCTGAGTCACTGACGTGTCCCCACCGCGGCACGTGCGGTCCAGAATTACTTAGGAAAACAGTCTAGCTCCGGTTTGGGGCTTTTTTCACCCAAAACATGTAAAGCACAAAACCAAAAATAGCTTGCATAGCGATGAGATCTCCATCAAGGAAATATCTGCTTGTGCTGCTGGGCTCCTGCCTGTGTCACTCTGCTAAAATTCAGTTGCCTAGAAAATATATATCTTTGGCTGGAAACATATATCCAGAGGTGTGTGTTTACTGAGCGGCAGATATTGGATTAGGCATGGAGCCAGTCCAATTTCATGACTACACCTTTGAAAAATTGTCTGATTAACACTGAGAGGAATAATTGTATGTGAAAGGAATAGTAAACATTCCCCACTGGAATGGATTTTCAGCAAATAATGTGAAATATCTTGTCCATTCAGAACCCTATCCCAATGAAAGCACTTTTGTCAGTTTCTTAAGCAAAAGCTCAGATTAAATAAATTAATAACAAGTAAATACTAGGAATATTTGGGATTATTTGGGAGAAACTATTTGGGCTTTTTATATGGTTGAGCACATTCCAAGGCTGAGTAAGTTCAAAGTTTGCAAATTTGATTCATAAAAGTGGAGCCATAAAACCCAAAGAGAAGACAGTAAGATTTCCAGGGGGAGTTGAATGAATTTAAAAATCAATGAAATCCTTTATGTAAGTTTTATGCACTGCATATCTCTACCCAAGACTTTTGATGTAATTTAGTGAGCCAAATTCAAAGCATGCAGTTTAGCTCAAAGTTTGTTGTTATTATTGGTGAATTACCATAAATCCCAAACCAATTTTGCCCTGTGCATGAAAGGTTGGTGTTATTTGTGGTGGGATTGACCAAGGTAAAATCAGTGGGGAAAGGTCTCAGGTTGGACTGGATGATCCTGGAGGCCTTTTCCAACCTCAGCAATTCTGGGATTCTTTATTAGGGCCAAACATGTCAACTTTGAGGCACCAATATTTGAAAAAAACAGGTGACACGGATTGTTTATAAATTATTTAGATTTATTTCAGATTTAATCTTTACATTTACTCCTGGTGGAGAGCACTGAATTGACACCACAGAATCCCCTTGGTGGGTGAGGTATGGACAGGTGCTCACCCCGTGCTGCATTGAGACCACCAAGCCATGTCACTTAAACCACTGAGCAGGCACCAAGGAATAAAAACTCCCAATTACTCCTAATCTGGGCTAGGCTGGAACCAGTGACCTTGAAAGGGTCTGGATCCCATTAACAGCTCCCTAAGCCAGCCAGTCCCGGGGTGTTTGATTGTTCTCAATGCAACCAAAGAGCTTGCCTTCACTCTCCTTTATTTCTTTTTTTTTTTTTAACTGCTTAAAATTAGGGGTGGGGAGGTATTGAAATACTCAATTTGCAGTTTCCCTGTATCTCTTATACCACGTCTAGAGGAGCAGCTTTCATTTGCACTGGGAATACCTCCTGCTGAAATGAAATTCTCTTTTCTCAGTCCTTGATGCCTTGTCTGTCACTGATGGATTTTGCACACCTAGACCTCCACAATCAGTGCAGGCTGCCCTGATTCTGCCTGGCAGGACATTACAGCACGGTCCCAGACTCTCATGACGATTCCTGGGAGATATTCTATATTATTGGAGGACATTAGGAGTGAACCAAATAAGAAATGAGCCATTAGATGCTAATTTCAATTTGCAAAATACCTCTCATTAAATTTTCTATACCAATTATGTATTTTTTTTAATTTACTCTCAGGAAAAAAGTACTGAAATTCTTGGTATTTTCACAGGGCAAGCACCATGTTTGCCCTGTGAAAATATGTATGGTCTGTTTGATACTGAGGTACCTTGTACCAAGAGTGGCCAAAGCTTGCTTTGTGGGTTCTCAAGAGGTGCCTCACTCGTGGTAGCAGAAAGGACAATACTTTTGTAACCAAAACCCAAAACCCAAGCCCTGTGCAGGATCCATCCCCCCAGCTGCAGGGCTGGCCAGTCCATTTGCACATTTTCAGGCTAAAACCGGCTGGGCTGCAGCATTCTGCTGCACCTTTGTGACACCTCCTGTGAACCAAAGGTGTCAGCTCAGGATGGTGTGTGACCCACCACCTGCCTGCCTCACCTCTGCATTAAACACACCCACTGAGAGCGCTGGAAAATTTCACTCCACTTTCTTCTCCAAATTTCTGGTGCTTTGGGGCAAATTCAGCGTTTTCATTAACATTTCAGATAAGGCTGGAAGGAGCACAGACATTAATGCAGATTACAGGCCAGAAATGCTAAGCAGCAGCAGCTTCCTTTGATCTGCTGAGATATGTCAGTGGTAAATATTTCTGAAAATCAGCAGCGTGGAGCCCTTGTGCAGATCAATGGGAATTCAGCCATCCTGGGGACTCCTGTTGTCCTGCACTGCCTCCCCAGCCCCTGCCTTGGGGCAGATTGAAGTGAACCCCCTTTTGGCAGGGTTAGCAGACAATATCACCCCACATCTCACATCCCCCTTCGAGGGACTCATTTCAGGACATGTTTACATCCCAAACTGCCATTTTCAGAAATGCACCAGCAGCACAGTAAAGGAACTTTCCAGAGGAGAGAATCAAACCTGGATCACCCATTTCCACCTGAGTGCTCCCAGCCTGGAATCTGCTGTTATTCCGTTTTAAAAGAAAGAACTTGAGCTCTTCTCTCCTGTACTAGAAGTGGTTCCAGAGCAGGAGAGAGCAGGAGAGAACAGGATTATTATTCCTACAGGCAGGATTTACCCTATTTATTTCCTCATTTCCTTCACTTAGGTTTCTGTTCTTCCATCGAGGTTTTGGCTCTGTTCTCAGGGCCCTGGTTCACCCCATCTCCTTTATAGAATGTTTAAATGTCTGGCCAATAGATGATTTTACTAGAATTGTCTCAATTTAGGCTTCAAAATTGAATCCTTCCTTTACAAGGGCCTTGAGATTAACAATGTTCAGTGGTGGGCTCGATACATGAGGAATTATCCAGCTGGAATTTACAGCTGAGACACTGCTCACGTTCAGGTCTCTGACTTACCCCTGAAAAGTGAGACAAGTGTATTAAAAATAGTATTTGTGTGGATGTTTCCTTCCTGATGGTGTTTCCTGTGGAGAGAAAATGATTCCTTTGGGCACAAGGACATTCACTTGGGGCAAACCAAAACTGTGGAATGTATCTCCGAAGGAACTGAATCAATGAGTTGGTGAGGTTTTTTCCTCTAAAACCCTGATGATATTAATTAGAACTGTAAACTGAATGTCTGGTTTCATCAGTCCTGTCTCCCACCATCAAACAAACACAGTCTAATGTCAAATTACTGAAGTTTCCCAGCTGCCGGAAATTCCCCTTCCCAGTTCCAAGTGTTTTTCCTTTACCACAAAATAACAAGCGAGTCCCATGTGTTTGTGTCAGCCCTGCAAGTGCTGTCTGTAAAAGTCATGTCATAACCTCAATCAATCACTCAGCACTGGCCAATGCTCGGGTAGATGATCCAGAAATCCTCCAGCCTGGGATTATACTGCAGGAAATAACACAGAGCTGCCTGACAGCAGCAGCAAAATACTTTAGAAAGAGCCCAAATCACCAGAGTTGCCCAAGTAGTTCCTTCCTGCAGCTTCTGGGGCTGCACCTATTTCCACATGTGCCACAAAGTGCCAGCTGGAAGCTGGAAGGTGGCAGGGTGGCGCTTGGAGAACTTCATCATTTTTTTGCTTGCTCATGAAAACATTAATTTTTCTAGATTGGAACATATTCCACTAATTAATCCATCTGTTATGGAATAACAAATGCCACTGACTCCATTTCGAGGCAGGGAGAACACAGCCTGTAGATCCTCAGCTTTCTTAGACTGGATATTCAAAATTTATGTATCTGCCAGTCAAGATATAATAAAATGCAGAAACATGCTTGTAAAAAGAAATGTGATATTTACTGTTCAGCCATGTAATATCTCCTACTTATACATCTCCCTTGAGGATATCTTAATGTTATTGGAAGAGTAGTTTCCTTAGACATGCTACCTTTTCCTCTTTTCTAGTTCTCCTCTTCCTTTTTGTTATTTTCTCTTCTTCTTTTTTCTAAATTTTCTAATTCACTTTGGAAAGTGCCAACCTTTATATTGCAACACTAGAAATTAGTAGGGTTTGAGACTTAACAGTGGGTTTATTTTAATTAATTTGTGATATAAAGCTGATGAGCAGTTTAGAGTGTGTAAGTTTAAGACCACGGAGGATTTAGACTTGAGTTATTTGAGCCAGGCTGAGCACAGCCTCCATGGACATTCACCATCACTAAATCAGCACAAAGAAAGGCAGAACTGGGGCCTTTCTGTGTTTTCCTGCTGATTTCAGCCAGTAGGGTTCTGGCTGTGTTTTCCAAGCAAACTTTGGGGACCGCAGACCTCTTGCCTGCAGGTGAATGTTTAAAGGAGAGGCCAGGCAGCTGTGTCCAAGCTGGAATACAGCTCTGGATTTAAAATCCTCCTTGGGTGTCTCTGTTTTCCCGAGGTCCCTGTGTGTGTGTGCAGCCCCTCTCCAGTGCAATGCTGAAAGGAGACCAGCTCCAGGTCTTTGAGGAGCCATCAGGGTGTTTTGTGGTACTCAGTGAAGCTAAAATCATTCTGTGCTGCTTGCTGGTGAAAGAACAGAGAATACACCCTGCTGCACATTGGAACTTCAGGTCTCCTCACTTTTATCACTTTCCTTGCTTTTATGATGTGTGCAGTGAAAAAAAAAGAAAAATCTCTTGTGAATGGAAGTTTAAGTTTGCCTGCAAGGGTTCTGAAATCAGGAGAGGCAGCAGGGACCCCTCTGCTGTATCTGAAAGGTGTTGCCTGTGTGGTCACCAGCTGGGCTGCCTTCCCTGAAACCTGTCTCCATCCCAATTTATCCGATAGTTGGGGAAATCCCTGCGATGGGCCGAGGAGGAGGCTGTGGATCCACTCTAGAAGCTCCTCTGCTCAGTGCAATCAGTCTGGAGGAGATGTAGCTGCTCCTGCAGCATCCACAGAGGGCTACACCGTATGCCAGATTTGTTCCATGAATTTCTCTCCTCTCATTGCCTTAAGCACAATTACAAATACATTATGCAGTGTGAATTTTCACCCTTTTTTAGCATTCAGCGGTGCTGTGAACCACCAGCCTTTCCCCTCAGTGTACTGGGTTGAAATTAGTGCATTCCCCAAATACGCTGCAGCCTGTGCCATCCCACCATGACCCACGGAGGGGACAGCAGCACCAAATGCTTCCCTGATGGGATTGAGTCAATCCCATCCACGAGATCTCCTGCCCTGGGCCTCCAGAGGGGTCAGGAACCCGCGGCGGCCGGGCCAGCGCACAGTGAGCTGCTGCCAGAGAGCTCCTGCTTTTCAACGGGGGAAAGCCGTGATGGACAAAGCAAACCTGCTCCATTTATCCATGGGAACGGGAACCTGCTCCTCCCTGCTGCTGGAGGGGCTCTGGCTGCCCACAGCTCATCCTTTCCTGGGGGATTTTGGCAGAAGGGCCCTGCCCGGCACCAGCGCGGGGCCAGGCCGCGCCAGCATCTGCCACCCAGAACAGAATTTGACAGAAATTTAGCAAAACCCGGGCCGTGATCAATTCTGACAGCATCCTGCTCTGCTCAATATTCTCTCTGAAGTGCCTGGAACCAAATGCCAGTGCAGAGCATTTCTGGCCGAAGTTCAAGAGGGGAGATGTAAACACAGGCCGTAAAAGACCTGCATGTCTCCAGCTTGTAGGGGTCGTAATTCTTCCCAGCAAAGTTACCTTTCCTGTTTCTATGAATTACTCTTACATTCTTGTAAGAGATACGGTTTGAGGTATTTATGGTGCATTCAATTCTGCTATCATTGATTTACTGGACTAAACCTGCTCCAGGATATGATGTAAAGCCCCTAATTCCAAAAAACTCTTACATCTCGGCGAGAACAGCATTTTCTGCCCTGTTGCCCTCCAGCAGATGACCAACGGAGATAAACAGAGGGCACTCCACTCTCGGTTGCAATGTGCTTGGTGATGTGAAGGAATCAATCAGACAAAAGCAGATTATTAGAGTGTCTGAGAGAGATCAAACATTGCTGGCATCTTCACCCACACACGGTTGATTTACAGGCAAGCTGATAAAGTGCTGCAGCTCACTGTCAGAAGTACATGACAGCTCCTCTAGCTCTATGGATAAATTATTGCTGAAGCCCATGATAACATTTCTCCACCTAGCAACCAAACATAACAGGATGTGGCTTTTAGTACTCAGAGCCAGAATGATACAAAGAGAAAACACAGAAACTCTTCAGGCAGGGAGGCAGCACACAGGGAAGAGGTTTTCACACACACACACACGAGGGAGGTGTGTCTGTCCTGGCTCTGCTGCTGGAAAATTGGCTGGGTTGGAGCTGTGGACCTGCAGAGACTCTGCCAAACCTGGGATCGCAGGCAGGGGTTTGAATGGGGTGTGGGCAGAGCCCTGGGTGCATGTGGAGCTGGTCCTGAACACCCCTCACACCCATGGGAAATATCAGGGGCTTCCTTTGGCTTGGAAAGGCACCAGCAATAAATAGACTCATTGTGATTTAAAAAAAAAAGGCAAATCAAAATAATCCGATTATTTGGGAGACGGTGCTAAAGAAAGATGCGGTTCAGATATTCTCTTTATTTTTATCTGGTGGCTTATAAAATAATAAGTGATATAATCTGCTAAATATTGCATCATGGCTATTAGACGCTGGGGCTGTGCTCAAAAATTAAGTTGGGTTAATTAGAGCATGTACTATATGCCTATAAAAGACTAAATCAGGCTCTGTCTCAGGAGCCAGACGTGAGTGCTTTTCAAAAACTGAGAATGTGACCCTGACAACTTAAAATCTAAAGTACATTGAAAGTACTCACAGGTTAGAGGTTCTGCTGCCTCAGATGCCTTTCAGAAATTCTCTTGCTTTGAAATGCACTTCCTTATTTAAATTTTTTTTTTCTCTTTGTTGCTCTATCAGAAGTCATCCCACAGAAGAGTAGGGAAATGAATATGGAAATAACTGTATGAAAGAAATTATGGAACCTGTTTATCTGTACTGTTCTGCCAAATGAACAATCAGAAAATATGATTTTTTTTTTCTTTTCTCCCTGTGGCTTTTTCAGTTACAAGAATTTAGCAAAGGTGAGAGGTAAGTGAGAAATTCTGAGATGTAAAAGATGTAATTTGATGAGATCCCTGAAGTAATTCTTTATACTATTTGTTTGTCATATTAAGGGCTCGGTGTTGTTTTTATGAAGGGCTCGGTGCTGTTTATCTACAAACAGACCTAAGCCCCATTTGCATTTGGAGTTTTTGGGGGGTTTCTTTGGTGGCTGCTGTGATGGGAGGTGGCCCCAGTTAATTGGGCTGCCCCAATTAACCCTTAGCTGTGGTGGATTCCTGCCCAGCTGTGTTATGTGCACACACCTGGGAGGGAGGAGGGACCTGACTGGAATGTTTTCCTACTCACATCCATGTTCCTGCTGCTTGAAGCACCCCTTCCCCTTCCTCCTGCTGAGGGTGGGTTCTGTGCTTGTTTATCACATCTTAAAACCCCCATCTCACTTTCCCAGCCCTCTTGTGCTCCTCCAGACACGTTACAGGACAGCTTCTGTGGGACCTCACGGGGAGCATTTGCCAGAACAACTCTTGTAAAAGCCAACAGAAATTGCGTGGCTTAATCCTCGTGTGCTGCATTGAAAAATTACCCATAAATATTTCACCATTATGTTTTATTATTACAGTCAAATTTGTTTTATGTACTTATTATTTAAGGGATAATAGGGCAGGTGTCCCGTTTTATGAGGCAATAATCTGGTTCACGTTGGCTCCATAGTTTATCCCTCCCAGAGAGCTGCATTATCGCCAAGGGACGTGGGGAGCTTGTCTTATTATAGCAATAATAATAATAATAATAACAACAACACCTTCTAGTCCTACAGCACCTTTCCTCTAGAACCCAAAGCATTTTATAAATCTGATTTGATTTTTGACAACTGGGGTCATCTCAAGGATTATTTCAATAACGCCAGCTCTGGAGTGAGGATGGAAACCAGACTTTAGAGCACCAGATATCCTCCCCTGGATCTCTGGAAACCTTTGGTGTTTATCTCTCTCAGGATTTCTGGGGGTGCAGGGGATGAGCCCCAGGTGTTGATGGATGTCCTTGGCTGTGGCACCATGGCTTCAGATACTCTGGGAGTGGAGAACAATGCCCTTTAATTCAGATGTCAAAGATACACCAGAGATCTGCTCTGGGGAGCCTGGGGGAGCTGGGACAGCCTCACGTTTGTGGAAGGTTTGCTTGAAACCAGATCCAAGGGGAGGGATGGATTCCCACCCCTCCCTTTCCAGAGGATTTGGGTGATGTGTCCCCAGCATGGCCAGGATGATTGGAAATGCTGGTACACACAGGTGCTGCTGGCAAGAGAAACCAGTCTAAACTCCCCTGTGCAGCTCAGCTATGCTGGTGTGGGCTGTGCTGGTAAATTGGCTCTGTTTGTGCTGGTAAATTAGCTCTGTTTGAGGTATAGGTAATAGATATGTGCTATGTGGAGAGGTGGATTAGGTTATATACTGGGTATTAGTTGTACAGATCAGATATTAGCTATATGCAATGTGTTAGCCACACTCAGGCTGGTTTTTCCTGAACGCCAGGGTGTAAAAATGAGGATGCCTCCAGTGTCAAGCACCAATGTGTGTCCATTGCCAGGCCCTGGAATGAGCCACACAGAGCTGTGGATTTCCCTGGGTGTTGTGGTTGCCTTGTGCTCTCAGCCCTTCAGCCAAGGTGAGCCCAGGAATTATTTCAGAGCTTGGCATTCCAGGTCTTCCCTCAGAGCCAACCCCTTCTAAACATTCCCAAACTGAGATGAGGTTTGCATTTTATTAAAAGTAGAAAGAGGATTTACCTATAAATATTTCTGGGTTTTTGCTTCTGCTGTGGCTTCTCTCTTTTAGATTTTTTTTTCTTGCTTTTGTTCTCTTTCTTTCCAGAAAGGCAAAAAACCCTGGGATGTTTGGCTGTAATATGAGTATCTAATAATTTCCAGTAATAGAAGTGGTTTATTTCTATTTGAAAGTTGAAGCCAGCTCTGATGAAGTTATATATTCTTTGATTAAATAAGATATATAAGGCTGAGTCTGCTCTCTTAACATCCCAGAGCCACAAGGGCTTTAGCTACTCAGAGGCTGTGTTACTCATTCCTCCCTTATCCACAATCCCAGGCTGACCTAAAAAACTTTTCCAACTAATGCTTGACTGAAATTGCCAGATTTCCACATGAAGTCAGAATTTTACAATTTCAGTTTTCCCCATGGGGGGAAAAAATACCTTTACAAGAAATTTCCAGAGCTTTCCTTACTTGTATCTTGTGTGATTCAGCATTATCTGAATTTCTCTGAACCCTGATTTTCCTCAGTGTTGGTGGGAAAAGGACCAATTTCTGCCACTGTCATAGCTGATCAACCAGATACTTAAAATATTAGTGCCTGGGTCTGCCAGTAGCTTCTTAAAAGGATTTTTATGGGTCCCTACCTGTGTTTGTGAGTGCCTAAACACCTCCAAATGTTTCATCTCATTATACTTTGTATTATGGTGAAGGGATAATACTTTCATTAGATCCATCAGCCATTCACAAAATATAGCTCTGTGCCACATTTACATCAGGAAAACAAATCATACTGTGCCTCAACTTTCCCCCATTAGGAGCTGAATGGATGTCTTGCCTCACCCAGGCAACGGGAGATGTCAAAAGTTCATTGGATTTACGGATTACAAATCACCAGTTGTCTCTCAAGCATTGTGCAAATTATCAAACGTTGTTTTATGGCGCCGAGGGAACTGGCTGGGCAGGGATTCAGGAGTGTGCTGAAGCACCTTGTTGACTTCAGCATCTAAATATCTAAAATGAACATTTTAAATGAGAACAAGAGACGTGCTCTCCTTCCCTGGACCAAAGCACAGCTCACTTCCCAATCTCTTCCCTCAAGAAGTATTAAAGTCTGTGCAGGGGCTCAGCACATCAGCACCTCACATTTGGAGTATCTGCATCTAAACTGCCTCTTTTCATTTATTTGGTTTCGTTGGTGGGGTTTTTTTGCTTGCTTATTGCAAAATGCCACGTTTCCATAACTTCCAGAAAGTTGATATTGCAAGAAAAAACCCAAGTTGCATCTGCCTCATTACATTAAAATGTTAACATTTCTAATATTTCCTAATGGCAGCGCTATAAAGTAAACATTGGAATGAAAAGCTCTGTGCCAAAAGTGGAGCCTGGAGACAGTTAATGGGAATGTGTTCCTGGGGTGGCTCAGGGTTTGCTTTGGGGATGTATAGACGATTATAGAAAATTGGTTCCATTATTCCCCCAATTACAACGTGTAAAGTCGTTTTACCCTGCGCTGATGGCAGGGTGGGGACCAGGCAGGTTACAGCAAGAAATATCATGCAGCTTTTGGGTAGATTTTGTATTTTCTGCTTGCGTATCGTGCCCTGTGTTCCTGCATGGGTTTTTTTTGCAGAGTTACCCTTTGTCATCTGGTTGTTATTGTTTTAACAACCCAGACCCAGCCTGGAGGGCACAACCCACAGACACCCCCATTCCGATGTTTAGGGACTGGTGAAGGTCCCACTCCAAAATGAGGAATTTTTTCCATGCCCAAGGGTTCAAACTCAGCCGAAACCACCGAGGCTGTGCTCGGTAGGACCGAGCTGTGTGATGCTTGTGTGATCAGCACTGCAATTCCGTATTCATGAGGAAGTAAAAGATGAAGTGTAGTGGAAAGTAGCTGTTGCATTCGTGCTTTATTATCTTGAACCGGTAATTGAATAGCTGCTAAGTGCCGAGTCCTGGAGGGAAAACCCACCCCGTGGAGCTCCTTGGCGCTCTTTAATGCTCCACGAGTTCATCCATCCAGCCTAATTTATGAAATGCCTTCATGTTTTGGCCTTCCAAATTTCGACCAAACATGTTTCAGATGCGATGTCTCTATTATGATCTGGTGTTTTATCGAGGCGAGGAGGAGGGCAGCGCATTTCCACCAGTACTCATTGCTGTTATTGCTCTCAACACGCAGCCCAAAGAAGCCCTGGAATGCAAAGCAAGGGATGTGCAGATGCTCCGCCACAGCTCGATGCTGAATTTGGAGAGCAGGAAAACCCTTCTCCCATCTCAGCTCTCCTGAAATCCCGTCAGGGCAGGCTGGCACGGCCCTGGCAGCACGGCGAGGTTGGAGCAGCACGTTGAGCGTGCCGTTCATCCCATCATGGAGTGAATCCCTGATGGAATCGGCTCCCTGGACTCCCATCAAATGGGAAATAAGCCCTGCAGAGGTTCAGTTCCTTTTTGGCCACCAGCAGCCTGAAAATCTGTGTCTGCTCAAGGTGTCTGACCTCTCCCAGAGGGGACACTGTGCTTGGGCTGAATTTGACCACGGTAAATTCGCTGGGGTTTTGTTTTAGGACTTGAGCTCCTTCAGCACCAGCTCAGATGTCCCAGAACCCCAGAAGCGCTGAGGCTGAGCCCTCCCAGCCCATGGAGCCCAGCCTTGGTGCCTGACACCCACCTTGTCCCCAGCCCTTCCTCGGTGCTGCTCCCCTGGCTGCACACAAACCCAGAACACCGAGCTTTCCCTCCACAAACTCTATCCCAACACGCTTTTGTTGCCTGTGGAAATGGGAATTCCCAAGAATGTTGTCCTGGGAAATGCAAGCAGCCCAGATCTCAGCAATGGCCAAATTCCTGGCCAAAAATATTGACAGAAAAGGGGAAAAAAAAGCTCCCCATAGTCACAGAAGGTCTCCAGGAGCTTAGGGTAGATCCATGGCCTTCCAAACTGCTGGATGTTGTGAGAATTGTGGAATTTGGCTGCCTCCTTCCTGCACCAAAACTTCAGAGCAAACAGAAAATGAAAATTTCTTTCTTCAAACACACTTAATTGCTTTCAAGTTTTGGCATTTCTGTCACTATTGGATTTCCAGGGTGTCCCATGGTAATGATTAGAACTAAGCAAATACCTCAAAATATTTTCCATGAAAACTCCTTTGAATAAAACATTGAATAGCCTTCAGCTGTGTTCACACCCCTTTCATATTTGCTTTCTCTGAATATTCCAGTGACTGATTTATGGGCAGAAATGTTAACTGAAACAGCAATTTTTAAGGGAATGTTGCATAACATTTATGGAAAGCAGATTTTAAACATGGATATAGTATTGAAATGCAGCCTATTTGGAGTAAAAATAATACCAGGTGATTTAGTCCCATCAATCTGTGAAATCATCTCAGGGTCCAAAAGTGCAGAGACCACAAACAAAAGGAGGCTCTGCCCACCAGAAAGACCAGAAACGAGGGTCAGATGCAGGCAAAGCTGAGGAGGGACTTGGTGAGTTTTGAAGAAGTGCCTGAGCAGAGATTGTGTCCAGCTCCTGTGGACAAAAATACCTTCATAAATCTGGCCCTGACTCAAAATAATGTTGGATGTTGAACACATTTGAAAAATGTGAAAGTAACTCAAAGTTAATTGTGAAGAGACTGAGCTGGCTGAACTTAGGCTGTTTACTCTGAGGAAGTTGATTGTCCTTACTAATGATACAGGAGCCTTGGCTGCTTCTTGGAGATGTCATTGTCAAAGAGCAAATATTTGCATATTGCTCTTCAACATCATTAGTTTTGTTTTGGAAGGTGAGTCATTAAGACCAAGGTTTTAGAAAGTGTACAAATATTGCACATCTCATTTGCATCCGTGACTAATTTGTGCATCAATCAGGTGAGGTGGCTCCGAGCTGACCAATCCTGGCATCCTGGGATGTGCAAGGATGCTCACAGGCCACTCACGTTATTGGCTGCGTTTCAAAAAGAAATTAATAATAATTAAAAAGAGGGGGAAAAAAAAGCTGAGCAAAGCTTTAAAACTCAATTTTTGCATATGAAGCTCTTCTCCATTCTGTAGCGTGTTCCAGGGAGAGCGAGCTCTGCTGGTACAGGGAACTTTGACAGATCTGCATTATTCCCCTCGGAGTGCGAAAATATCTTCATGCCATCTCGGAAAGAAGCTCATTTAAATGCTCTGTGAATGCAGCCCTTCCCAAAGGCCACCGTGTAGTCATGTATTTTGGATGATCTGCAGCTAGAAAAGTGTGCAGCTAATGCACCCATCTCACCACGGGAAAGATTGAAACAAAAACACCAAAAAAAAACCAGAGAGAGAAGCTGAAAGCCAACCCACAGCCTCTAACCCAGATTCCTGCTCTGAAATAAAGATGGTCTGAGGATGTTCTTGTTACCCAATTCCACCGACAGCCACGGCTTGCTCTTTAAAAATGAGGAGCCAGAGTGTTTTCAGAGGGACACTCACACCCCATTGTACCTTGCTCACCCTTCTGATCAACCCTCCCTAAAATATCCTTATCAAGGAGCACTTTCAAGGCTGGAGAATGATTTGTGTTCTCTTTCTATGAGAATGGGAGAATTTCCAGTGATAAAAATTACGAGCAGATATTCGAGGAGCTTTCCCCAAGAAGTGGTGAAGTTGAGGCTGAGATTCTCCACCACCACATCTTTGGCATGGTGGATAAATGAACACACTTTATTTCCCCTTTCTTCCCTAAAAAATCATTTACTTACCCTCCTGCCATCACGTGCTAAATTAAGTCACGTCTTTATTTTATTAAGAAGACAGTTTTTTTCTGAGCTTCTTAAACTTTTCTAAATTTTCTTACCATAAACACTGCTCATTTTGTTTCTTATCCAGAGACTGATAACAGGGTTTCTATAAAAATGAACATTCATGATCAAAGAGCAACTCTGTATCATAAACAAATTACAACAACTGGGCATGCTTTGAAATAGCTTAACCTAATTAAGCTCAAACACTTTCGCAAAAGCTTTAAAAAAATGGGTGTAATTGGAGCTCCGTTCAGGTTCAGCTGACTTCATATTTTTAGTTTGGTTGGCATTTTTTTTCCCTTTTAGAGCTTTGCATAAACAAAACATTTTGACAGTGTTGCCTTCCTGGGAAAAAAATGTTGGTGGTGCTGAAAATTCAGATTTCCAAATGAAACACAGTTCTAATTGCTCATTTTTGCAGCTCTGGGGATGTGTGTGAGATGTGCCAAAAGCAGCCCCGAGTGCTGTGACGGTGACACTCGGGTGCCACGCGGGGCTGGGGAGACTGGGCCAGTGCCCATCGGGTGCTGGGCCACCAGCACCTCCCAGGGGACACTGGAAATGGGAAACGTTGTGTATTTCTCTTTAAAAATTCATTTATAAGGTAGGTGTTGAGGATTAAAATGGAAATCCTGGTGGTTTTTCTGTGTTAAACCCCACTGTGTGTGGAGTGTGTCCGAGTGTTAGTCCAGCCATGGATTTCTCCATCTTTTCCATGTCATGTTGCTGGTTCCTGGTGAAAAATTAACTTTAATTAATTAATTTAACTTTAGGCTGAGATTATCAGACACTCAGCTTTTCATATCTTATTTCTCATCTCACTCTCTCCTCCCATTTTAAAGGTGGTGTGAAAAACTTATCTCAGGTATTCATTGATGACAAACCTCTGAGCCACAAGGATTGATCATCCCTTAAATCTGATTCCAGGGGGAATAATAATAATAATAACAATAACAATAACAATAACAATAATAATAATAATAATAATAATAATAATAATAATAATAATAATAATAATAATAATATTAATAATAATAATAATAATAATAATAATAATACACCTGCATCCTTTTATTACTCAGGTCAGTGCTTTAAAGGTCCAGCAACACCTGTGGATGGTAAAATGGCCCTTCAAAATTCTCTCTTTATTGAAGCATCAATTTTCTTAATCTTAGAATGAATAAATCTTCTGTAATCTCTGTAGAATTGTGCCCTTCCCTCACCACCATAAAGCCAGAATGCTTTGGTTATTATCTGTTCTAATCTGTTGTTATCTGGTCTTTTCTGCTGTAGTGAATTATTTCATCTTTTTCAGAAGATTTTATTGATTTTTATTTCATGATGGAAACACTTTGCTGTTTGCCCAGCTGTGGAATTTCCATAAGGAGATGGTGATTTGCTGCAGGCTCTAATTTACACTTCTCAGGAATATTTGTGGGAAAAGAATTTCAAATCTGTTCTTATCTGCTCCAGGTTTTTCTGCACGAGTGTTAACGCTGGATTTTGCTCTTTGCCTGTAAAAGTTTACTACTGATTACTGAAAGCCTTAATTGAAACAAATTTATGTATATAGCTCAAAAATACTTTTGTTCCGCAGTGCTCAATTTCTTTTTTATATTTTTCATTTCTTCTCCATTTCTTGAGGAGAAAATTTTCAGCAAAATTTCTTTTCATGATTGAAAAGCACCAGAAGTGCTAAGCCAAATTACCTGTAATTATATAACCTTCTGATTCTGCCTGTGTTTAACAGATTAAATGTTCTGTCTTTACAACTTTCAAGGTTAAGTGCCCATAATGGGACATGCTGGGGAGTAGGGTCATATAATCCCCAGCAAGTGGCACTCAGCAGCCCAAATGGAAGAGAGTTATTAAAATCTATAACATGCAACTTTCATCTAACACTCAAATTATAAGGGAGCCACTTGGAAAGAGCCAAAGGCTATTTGCAGGTTCAATATATTCACTTTGCTCTCAACAGTGATCAAAGTTGGGAGCTTCACACGGCTTGGGCTGATGGAAGAGCTAATTTGGAGGAGCTGCAGAAAATGCTGTTCTGTCCCCAAGCTACAGTGGGTTGATAATTGGAGTTTTCCACCTGGGAGGGAGCAGAGCCTGCACTGCCCAGCTCCCCACAGGGCTGCACCAGCTCATGGGCAAGGGTTAAAAGCCAGGGAGATTAATCTGGGCACCAAGACAAATTACACTTCTATTTTTTACAGAAAGTTTTCTAACTGGAGTGGTTCTGTTTTAATTGGGGACTATTACTTTAAATGAAATGCAAGATTGAGAGTCTTTTTTGCAGGGATGTTTCAGTCACTGTCAAGACCTCCCAATAAGTTCATTCCTGCCTCTCTTCCACATATTCTTGTTTTTTCTTCTGGAATTTTCTAGAGCTTATTGATATTTTCTTTTCCTAATCTACCCCATGTACCAAGACTATAAAGTTGGGTCCAAAACCTGTTTAGCCTTGGGGTGACACATTAAAAAACCAGAGTCCCCACAAGAGGCCACTTTGGAATGTGTCACTGCCACACCAAAACAACTGCAGTGAAAGCCCTTGATCAAAACAACCACAGCACCTTTGCATCGCTGTTTTTGCTCTGTCAGTCCTTGAAATGACCTTGGCTTAATTACCTGCATCTCAATGAGTGAATCTACATAGCAAGTGAAGGTTAATTAATGAAGGATCATTTCTTACTTAAACCCATCAGGCAGTGGCTGACAAGCAAGTCTGGCCCGTGCAGTAGCAGCCTCTATCTCATTAGAAATGGTCAGATTGATGTGCTGGGGCTGCTCTAGAAACAGGGCCAGGACAGTTTGTTAATGAAGAGAACTGATGGGCTCCTGCTAAACACTCAGAAGCCGCTGTCTGTTATCACCAACGCCACTGAACTTCAGTTTTTCCCACCAACTCCTCAATTTCCAGAGTTTCCTTAGTGCCTTTTCAACCTAAACTTCCAAGATTTCCACCCAAAAGCTGCTGTGAGTTTTTTACCTGGCTAAAATGGGCAGAGCAACGAGATCCTCTCTCACATGGTGGGGTGGCTGGCACAAAACCCGAGCAGCTGCATCCCTCCAAACCTGGTGGCTGCAAGAATTCCTCCTGGTGAGATACCCTCCTCCAGCTCCGAGGGATTCCCTGTCCTGGAGAGCATCACTGTCCTTGGGAGCTGGATGTGCCTCTGTTGCCATCCCACAGCTGGAATGGGCTGGACCAGATTCCCACTGGGATGTGCCCTCCCCTACCCCCAGGAAAGCTCTTTCCCAGCCCTGGACAGGGGAACATTCATGGTGGGGATGACAAAGAGGTCGCTCAAGGAGCTCCAACATCCTCACCCTGCAGCAGCCCCTGGGGTAAAACACCCATGAAGAGCCTGAAAACCAAACCAAAAATCCAGAAAAATAAGAATTGGAGGAAGACAGCTCCTCAAAGCAGCTGAAACTAAAGTTTAGAAGTTGTGCTGAGGGCCCTAAAAGCCCTCTGAACTTGAGCTTGTAAAGGGGCAGCCTTGCACTTCCCATAAATCTTTTCTTTCCAATCACTGATAGGATTCCTGATTTTAGAAAAAACTCTTGCACTTGATCTATTTGGAAGCCAGTGGGGGAAAATGTATTTTTCCACCAATAACCAGTGTTATTGCCCATGGCAGAGGGTGATGGAGGGAGTTCAGTCCTGTGTCACAGGGAACTTCTCAAACACACTGAGGCTCAGCTCAGGCAGGAATTTCGGCTCTGCAGACAGGTGGATCACACCTGCAGGGACTGGTGGCACCCTGGATTGCAGAGCCCAAACCAGACCCTGCTCCAGCACCTCCCAAAGGCAAAATACAGCACGGGATAGAGCTCAGGGAGGTTTCTGCCTGCTGTAACCAGAGCAGAGGGATCCAGCCTCACCCTGGAACCATGCTGAGGTTCTCAGCTTTGAGGGGGGAAAGTGTTTCCCTTTCCCATCCCTCTGCTTTTTGACTGGGGAGCCAGGCTAGATCCATAATTGCCAATTTTCTCACCCTCAACAGCTTTTCCAAATGCAGAAGTGGCCAAAGAGGAAAATATTTCTTATGCTGGTGAACAGAAGGTGTCAGGCCAGAGGTTTGTTCCCTTCCACATTGTGTCGGTATTTGATCAAAATCTGGCAGATTTTGGCTGCCTTGCCTCATCTCTTTTTTCTTTAGGTCATGATGTGCCTTTCCCTTTTTCAAGCTCCTCCCTTCTCTTATCCACTGATTCAGAAATAACAACAAAACAAGTCTCAAATATTTGGTCTTTTCTCACCTTTGCCTTTGAAGGTTTACACGAGTGGAGGTGGGGCTGAGCTCAGAGGTAAAACTCAAACACATTCTAGAAAATAATTTAAAGGCCGAATTGCTCCCACCTGATATTAAATGAAAAATACCTCGTGTGATCCAGCTTCTGTCCTATAAAAATTGATTTTTATTTTTTTTTCTATATGCAGAAGTATTAGGAATTGGTTCTGGCTTGGGCAGGTGCCAGAATTTAACTCACCACACTTCTAATGTTTTCAAGTGCTGGAAAAAAGATTATATAAAAAGTTTTCTGTAACTGGGAAAAAGAGCTCATTTACCTTTGTAATTTTCTATTAATTTACTACTAGGATTCATTTTGCATTTAATTCAGTCCTCTAATGGCTTAAAACTGTGTCTTTGGTCTTTACACATTTGTGGTCTCAGCCGTGTCAAGCTTTTTCATCTACTTTATGTTCATTTATTTTAACTTTTAGTGGTCTTCCAGCCAATTCTTTATCCTTTTTATTACAAGAGCATGAAATTTTATAATGCCCTAGAGCTTTGTTAGTCAGCTGCTACAAGGTTCTTAACCTTAGTTAATTTATTCTTTCACTTTTGACTTTCAGATATGGAGCATGCTTTAATATTTTGGTTTTGAATATGAAAGCAACTTTTATTAAGTAGGTTTATGGCATTAATAGATCCTTATTTCATTTTTACAGGAGTGTTTAGGTATCCTGCTAGACACAGAATGTATCATTTTCCATAATTATCTATAATTTTTGTAATATAATTTAAACTCTGCTATATTAAAATATTGCTAATATAACAATCTTAACCTTTTTAGGTAATTTTACTCCAGAATCATTGTAAACAAGTATAAGTATGGTTCTTTTTCATTGTAAAACCTGCTTTTTTTGGGTTGCTTATTACATTAACAAGTAATTAAGTCATGGCAGTTTGCTTATGTAGAGAGAAAGAAGAGAGAAAGTTCTAAAATCATCACTTGCTGTAATTTTACATAATTGCTCTGAACACATCCAGCGATGATGGAACACTGGCCATTCCTGCAATTTGGGAACCCATTAAATCCCTGAGGACTGGAAGGTGCCAAGCTGAACAATTCCCATCCTGTGACCACCTTGGCTTCAGCCTCACCACCTTTCCTCGTGAGACCACGGCAGGAGAGGATGCAAAAGGGAATATCTGATAAAAACCTCAAATTCAGGACCAAACACCTGAACTTGAGCAGCTGGACAGGAGGAGGAGGAGGAGGAGGAGGAGNAGGAGGAGGAGGAGGAGGAGGAGGAGGAGGAGGAGGAGGAGAACAAGTGGAGGCCGTTCTGCCCAGTCTGGGAGTGCCGAGGGAATGGGAATGAGATGAAATCTCAACACTGGTGTAAAATCAACCTTTGGCTGAAGGAGAGAAAATGATTGCCAAGGATCCTCCTGTCAGGGTCCAGACATCCCTGGGAAAGGGATTGGATGGATGGAATCCCTGGGAAAGGGGATGGATGGATGGATGGATGGATGGAATCCCTGGGAAAGGGATTGGATGGATGGATGGAATCCCTGGGAAAGGGATTGGATGGATGGATGGAATCCCTGGGAAAGGGGATGGATGGATGGATGGATGGATGGATGGATGGATGGATAGATGGATGGATGGATGGATGGATGGATAGATGGATGGATGGATGGATGGATGGATGGATGGATGGATGGATGGATGGAATCCCTGGGAAAGGGATTGGATGGACTGATTGCAGGAGAGGGATGCAGACGTGGGTTGTTCCCAGCAGGGGAGAACAAGGAAGGTTTGGAGCAGGAGAAGTTCAGTGTCTGGCTGGTTCAGTTTGCCTTTGAGGCTGCATGCACCAAGATTCCAAAATACCAGTTCTGAGCAGCATTCCCTGAGCAATCACCGATCCAAAGGGGACACAACTGGAAAATTAATAGCAAGGGAAGAAAGAGTTCTTGTGGAATCCATGGGCTAGGCTTGAAATACCCACATTGTCTGCAGTGTTCCATTTTTATACCTTTTGGCTTTCAGGAATCTCCATTAATCTGTAATTTTAATAAAAATGCATTTTCATTTCAGGCCAGGTAAGAGTCCTTGCTCTAATTCTCCTTCTCAATGTGGTGGAGTTGTTATTTCCCCTCCATTATTTACTCGTGTGTAAGTACCAAACTCCTCTGCACTGGAAGCACATTTCTGTTCCACAGGGAGCTAACACTTCACATGATTTTATACATATATATATAGATATGTAATGTATATGAACATTTCTTTGTCAGGCAGGAGCTTTTAGTTATTCTGACGTGAGGCTTTCGCACTGCAAAAATATTACTAATACTATTTTGCCTCTAAAGTGCATTTGTTATCAATATGCACTTAAACTGGTGATCAAGAGTTGGTGGGAGAGACACCTGCTCTGCATTTCTTATCTTTTTAATACCTTAGGGATACATCACTTAATAATTTAGTGCTAAACCATTTAGCATTTTAGCCCATCATCTCTTATATTACACATAGGATTTCAGTAATGTCTGATAAAATTATGTGTTAGCTGCCTTATGTGTGTGTAAAACTTAATAAGTCTTCTTCCCCCCCTCAAGTTTAATAACTGATTTCTTACATTTATGGATGTGAAATTTTATTGCTCATGGATATAGTTTGAACCTAAATCTTCATATCTTATAAATTGATTTTTAGTTTCCTTTTTGACCTTATGAATTTCAATCAGACATTGACCTCTTGTTGCTCATGAATCTGACTGATTTAGTGCCATATAACAATAATACTGTAGAAAAGCATTATCATAAGAGCCCACAGGGTTTGCTGAAACCCATAACTAGATTTTGGAGGCCTCTAGCAATAATAATTCTTGACCCAAGACTATTCTCTAATACCTTCATCCTTTACTGTTCTGGACTGGCCAATCCTTGTTTTAGTACATTCAAGGAAAGTGGTGGGGACTCCCAGGAGGATCCGAGCTCACACTGTGTGGAGGAGATAATGCTGAATATACTCCTGTAAAAGGAAGCTTATAAAAGACCAATTCTGTCTGGGATTTGTCACATTTTGAAGTGAGAGGGAAAGACGATTTAAAAGGAACCTTTTGTGACAAAAATTAGTATTTACTCAGTGTTTGAGATTTTCGAAAAATAAAAATTTGATAGTAATTGTCTTTAGTGGGATATGTTGTTATTCTTCAGTCTATCACTATGGCTGCAGCCTAAACAGAGGGCTTGAATGATTACTGCTTTGTTTGCTTGGCTGTGCTAATTTAATTTAATTTAATTGCTTATATGCTTTGCTTTACTGAATAACTGGGTGTTGATGTTCATTATTCCTTATTAAGAAAGAATCTTGAAGTGAAAACAAAAGTGGGAAGGCCATGGGCCTGTGGCATTGCTTTACAAATGCTGACTTTGGGCACAAACATTTCCTCAGTGCCTCTTTTCTCTGTGCCCATCCTCAGCTATGGAAATGGCAGCTTTCCTTCTGAACTGAGCACCAGGACATGAGCAGGGAGCCAACACCGAGAAATCAGATAAAACCACTTGTGGTAAACAGGGAAAGGGCTGAGGAAGGAGGCACGAGCTGTGAAATCCTCCTGGGTGCAGCCCCCAAGCGCTGCAGGTGTTCCTGCAGGACAGGGGGGTTTGTGGGGGAACAGCTTTTCAGAATCCAGCCTCATGTAAAACTTAACTAAGGGAGACCACTCAGATTAATCCTGCCTTGTGATTGCCTTGCTTTTAAAAGAGAAGTTGCCACAAAGAAAGGCAGAACTTGCAGCTGGACAGGAGAGCCTGTGCTGCTCATCATCTGACTGTAAAGGAGTGCACTTTTTGGCCAGTGAAAGGCAAAACCAATCTCAGGTGTCTGAGAGGTGAATCTGAAGGCACAGGTACTGCAGGACATGGCCACATCCCTGTCCTGTTATGTCAAACACTCGCAGGGGCTCCTGCAGGACACCCAGCAGCCTTTATTTCTTGTTGGAAGGCAGGAGAAAGGCAAGGTGCTCCTGTCCTTCTCATTAAGGATATCACATCCTTGATGCTTGGCATTTAAAAATTCATTAAAAGTGAAGCCCTCTTCGTGGCAGTCCAAAAACTCCCTGGCACAGAACCAGGTCCATTTCTTCCAGGAGCCCTGGAGAGCCCTTGGCTCTGGGCACCACCAGCAGCTCCTGCTCACACCCAGCTCCCAAAGCTCCCAGTGCAGACAGAAAGGTTAAATCTGGAATTCCCAAAAAGCAGCTCTCAGCCTTCTCCAGCATCACTTCCTTGGAGCAGGGAGAGCAAGATGAGGGCTTGTGCTAGCTTGGAATAAATGATGGCAAGTGTTGCCTAAGGACCAAAACTCAGACTCCATGGAAGCAGATTTTACGTGTAACAAAAAGAGCTTCTGCTCCCCCATGCACTGGGCTGGGAGCTGTTAGAGGGAGGAATTGGTGTCTGGTATATTAATGTTCAAGGCTTTCCAATTTACACACAGAATACAAGAGGTGAGTAGTCCAAAATATAAATATATGAGTGGAGCTGTGTAGTATTACTCCTCTGTTTATGATGCTGAGAAGTCAGAACTGTGCCAAGCCACTGTTTTCTTATAAACTATTTAAATAATTTATTGACATGTAAAGTTAACAATTCTCTGTGTTTACTCCAGCTTGTGTTAGATCTGATATGAATGAGACTCTTTGGACCTTGCATTTTTATCTCATTTCCTCAATGCTGGCAATAATTTTGCTGTTTCAATAACTGATCTTACTCACCTGCTGCTAAAAACACTTGTCATGTTGAATTACATACCCTGCACAGATATTGTTGCAATTAGCAATTACAAAATATCACAACAGAAGTGTACAAAGGTTTAGGATCCAGATTTTTGACTGTGTGTAATCATGTCCTAATTTGCTGAAACACGAGCCAGCAAGTTCTGTTCATCTGTACATATTTTTTATTGATCTGCATGTGCACATGCAGTAATTGCACATGTAAATTTGGAGCCAGTGATAGAAATATAATAAGAAATTCCATGTTTTTTCTCAATCCCAGAGCTCCTGACTGGGCCATGCAGCAACACAGGGCCCAGGGGTTTGGGGGAATTAAACCCAGCTGGATCCAACGCAGGTCTGCTCTCAGATGATTCCTGAGTTCATGAATCTGCAAACCAAGATCTCCAAGGTAAGATTCAACCCAATTTTTTGTGTACAAATTGACTCCCCTCCTCTCCCACAAACATTTCCAGGTGTGACAGATGTCCCCACCACAAGAAAGCATCTGTGACAGCAGGTAATTGTCGTTAGCATGTGGCCAGAACAAATGAAAGCTGACTGGGAAGCCGTGCAGGGAGTGATGGTTTCCAGGAGGCTCCTGGAGCCACTGGAGTCTGCAGCTTCTCGTGGTGGGGCTGGGTCTCACTCCTGCCCCATCCCAGCATCCCAGTTTCAGTGGGAAGTGGAGGGCTGTGCAGATGGGATGCTCTGTGGGAGGTGCAGGAGGGCACAGGAGGGAGGAAATTGCTGTGTTTGAATGCTGGGCCACATTGCCAGGAGAGGGTTTTTCCACTTAAGGCTTCACAGCACACAGAGAAATTATCCACAGTGCCATGGCTTTTTTTTTAAGTAATAAAAAAAAGATGATAAAAGATTAAAATAACATTATCTAGAGGTATATATATAGGAGAGAAATCCTGGAAACATTTATTAATGCTGTTCCCACCCAGGGTCTTGGTACAACTCTAACCAGGGAGTTCCTGGGGACCAACAGCTCTGGCTTCTCTTTTGGCTCTCCAGCCACTGGAGTCTATTTTGATTTCTTGGTGTCCTTTCTGGTTGTGCTGGATTACTCATAACTGCAGCTCAGTGGTAGCTGCCAATACAAATTTAGTCTTTTCTGTTTATTCTGTACTGTCCTGTCAAAGCAGATAAGTCTGCTTTGCATTAGAGCTCAAAAATTTAATTGTGGGAAAATGATGAGTCACTGCAGCGAAGGTAACCCAGTGTCTGTGTCAGGGGACCTTCTTCTGATGGACAGAGCACTGAAATGACATCAGGGCCACGAGCCAAAAGCACCAGCTCTCACACCAAGGTGTCATTTACATTCCCCTGGGATGCTGGGCCTTTTTGAACCAGCCAGAAGATTGATTTGGGGTCAAGTGAGAAAAAGAATATAGGAAAAAGGAATCTTCCAAGCTCTATTAGCAATTCAGGCCACCTGCTTGGGAACATGCAATGAAATTCTCTCAAGAGGCTGCTCAGGACAGAGCAGGATTGTCCATTCTCATCCCCCTGAGGTGAGGAGCTGGGCAGTGGAGTGATGAGAGTGCCCATCCCCAGGAACCTGAACCACCACAGAGAGGAGCAGAGCAGGGGCTGTCACAGAACCACAGAATCATCAGGGTTGGGAGAGACTTCAGGATCATCCAGTCCCACCATAACCCAGCACCCCAGCCTGTCCCCAAGTGCCACTCCCAAATGCCACATGAACACTTCCAGAGATGGGGATTCCAGCACCTCCCTGGGCAGGGCTTGTGGAGAGTGAGAGGGTCCCCCCTTTTCCAGATGGAGGTCTGGCAGCCTGGAGCTGAAGTTCCATCTTCCCTGGCATCGTTGTCCCTTGCAAAGCTTGTCTGAAATCAAATCCATCTCCAGAGCCACAGCAGCCTGAACACCCAATGGTGCCTGGGAAAGGGAGAACTGAGCCCTTCCCGTGCCTGGTGCTGCTGTCTAAAGGAAGGACAAACAACAGCCAAACTCCTCTGGAGCTCCCTCAGGCCCCGTTTGAATCTTTCCTGGGTTAAGGTTGCCCTTCCCTGGTGACTGAACTGTGGCTGTGAAGTTTGTTTGGAGGGCCCATATCAAATCTGCATATCTGAGCTTGCCTCGCTGCATTCCGAGCAGACCTCTCAAGGACAAACCTAGCGAGTCACACCAAGACTAAATTAAGTGTCTGCAGGATTTCCTTGTGATATGATAAATTTCCAGCAGAACAAATAGCAGAAATGGAGTAGAAATGCATAAGGAAATCCCAGGAAGGATTGATAGAAATTAATTCAAAACCTTTTTCTCCGGTATAATTTGGTCCAGACGTAATGGAGTTCACAGTTTACAAGTAAGAAGCAAAAAGCAGGAAGTACATAACTAGTAAAACAGCTCAATTAATTCCCATTTCGTGCTGCATCTTTATGGGGAAACTCAGCTGTGTGTTAATGATCCTCAGAAAACCCAGACAACACTGATGCTCTACTTACACTTCTTGTTAAGGGTAAAATTCACCCTATTGAAGAGGACAAGCTTAAGATCTATGCATCCACTTAGTACCACTTATCCCAATTTTCACTTAACAAGAGCCTAAGTAGTGTGTACGTCTGGATTGTCCTTCTGCACTAAAGTGAATTTTCTCCCCAGTAAATTAGATTGGTCTGATGTGTGCTTAAAAGGAAGAAAATCTTTGCTTTCATTAGGGGCTGTGCTGGGAAATTGCTGCTTGACCTATATCTTAAACAAAAAAATTTGCAGTTGTTCACAACTGCCCTGACGGTGGGACGTGGGATATTTGCACATTTTCCCAGCTGATAAACAGAAAGCTGAAACGATGGAGCCCATCAGTCCTGAAGGGGAATAAATTCTGTGAGGGAGCTGCTCATTGCTTTGTTATTCAGATCCTTCTCGTGGATGGTTTTTAATACACATTTATCTTGATGTTTGAGTCAAATTGGCATAGAGTGGGTTGAGAAGCATCATGAGACCATCAGCAATCCCTCAGCAGAAAGCACAGAATGGCAGAATGAAGTTTTATATTTAACTTACATCAGAAATAAACATAAACAGGAGAGTTTTGGCAGCCAAGGAGTCCTGAGAAGGTTGGATTCAGTGGCAGATCCTGTGTGTGCACAGCCCTGTGAGTGTTTGCTGTGCTGTTTGTCACTCTGGCAGCTCAGAGCCCCCCGTGTGTGCATCCCCCACAACCCTGGGGCTGGACAAGCACACATCCACCATCCCCAGTGCCCATCCAGGGCCCTCTCCCAGGCCTTGGGAATGGGCAGCAGCTTGTGAGCACACTCCAGGACGTGCAGGATCCCTTCCTGCAGCCTCATGTTTGTATTTGCAGGAACACAGGCTCTGGGAGATACTGCAGCCAGTTAATGAAGTCCTTAATGAACTGACAGGCCTGGTTCTTATCTCACTTATGCCAGATTTAAACCTATGTAACTCCATTAACTTGGTGAGTTGATCCTAATTTTACATAAGTGTAAAAAAGATGAAAACCAGACGTTTTATGTTCTCTTTATCTAAGAGAATACAAAGTATGGAGTTCTTAAAAATCTTTTTTCTGTTTTCTCTCAGTTGCAAAGAGATTTAAGGGCTCCTCCACCTTTGACCCTCCCCATTTTCCCTATGTACCCATCTCTGCAGCTCCTCACTCTGTTTTCCAAGTCAGTCTGATCATGCAGGTTTTGATCCCACTGTGGTTTGGTACCTCCTGAAACGAGTTTTGTAAACTTTCTTCCTAGTGAGCACATTCCTTCTGGCATGAATCAAAACTCTGCATTCTTCCCCTCTTCCCACGGAGCCTCCAAGAGTTCAGCCTCCTCCAGAGCATTCATGGCTTTCTTTAATGCAAAGAAATTACCAGCACAGAAACCAGTCATACACCAGGGGTGTAAAATTGTGGAACTGAAGGCAAAATCATTTTCCTCCTCACAGCTTAACTTTGGAGATGTTTAATCGTGGCCTGTTGTTCTCAGCCAGTTCTGCTGAACTTTCTCTGCCTGCAGTAGTTTACTTTCCCCTTGAACTCTGAAAGATCAGTTTTACCCCAAGGAGACCCACTCTGTGTACACAGAGAAAATTATTTCAGATGTTTTGGATCTCTTCTATCGTGTTTTGATATTGATACGATTTCCAATAGAGTGTTGCACGGTCCTGCCTGCACAGCCAGGCTCAGATGCCAGTGTGAGCCTGATCTTCCAGAACTCCAAGGCAGGAGAAGCTCCCTCCCACAGGTCCCTGTGCCAGCACAAACCCCAGGGA
>NC_031788.1:13195637-13201551 GCF_001522545.3 Parus major
AAATGTGAAATCCTGAAAGCACAGCTGCCAGCTGACCTCCCCCGTGTCAGCACTGCAGGAATGCCCCTGACTTTGATGGAGTCACTCATAATTTACAGCTCTGGGAGATTCAGCCCGTAGCCCAGAGAACAGAGATGTTAACATGGATAGTCCCTGTCAGAGGAGGGATGCTGATTCTAATGGTACCTCCTGTCAGTCAGCCACAGCCTGGGTGTCACTTAGCAGGACAACGGGTCACCCTCTTCCCTCCATTCTGAATGTGATTAAAAATATCAAAATGAGAGTCAGAATGGGGAGAAAAAAAAAGAACTATTAGGAAAATAAATAAGAGGATTGGGAAGAGAAATCAGAAAGGAGAATGAAAGGCAAGTGCCCTGCAGAGCCCTGGTGCAGTTACCTCGGGCTGGGCAGGGGCAGGGGGCTGCTGGAGACCCCCCTCACTCAGAGGGGTCACAGCACTCGGGTCTCACTCCCTTCTTCACACTCCCCCAGAAAGGGCCAAGTTCCTGCCAAGGGAGGCAGCGAGAGCTCCAGGATCCCTCTGCAGCCACAGGCAGTGGGGGTGAGGGTGAGGGAATCCCCTCTGGGGCTGCTGGACCAGAGCTGGGGGCTGAGAGCCCAGCCAAGGCCAGGAGAGCTGGGTCAGAAAGGGCTGAAGCAACACCAGCCAGGGGCTCAGCTGAAACAAAGCAAATTTGGGATGTGAACTGCTGAGTAGGTGATTATTTCCCCTCTGTTTGGTCCTGCAATGTGCCTGACCCTTTGCATTTCTTATGGCAGTGACCAAAGGTTAAAATGAAGGTTGATGTCCCTTTTGCACTTTATCATGAATAAAACAAGACTTATTTTTTTTCCTGCAGAAAAAAGAGGCCCCAGGTCCACTGATCATCAGGTAGAGTTTTCTGTACCTATTCACAGTTTCAGATGTGCTGAGAGCTCACACCAGTTTAAAGATCCATGAATTCTGCTGTCTGTCACAACCTCACCCTGCCAAAAATCCTGATTTTTCAGGTGCCTGCAGCAGGATGGGCTCCAGCTCTGAATCCCAGAGCTGCCCCTGAGTGAGGATCAACTCTTCAGAGAGGCACAGGGAGCCCTGCAGCTGCTCCTGCAGCCCCTGGGCACTCCCAGTGTGGAACAGGCTCCTGGAATGCTGCTGGGATACAGCCCTGGGGCTCTCTGCCTGCCCATTTTAACCACTGGAAGTTGCAGGAGATTCCCAAAAAGGAATCCAGAATTCCCAAGAAGGTAAGCTGGGGATGATGAGGTTTTTAAAGCACAGCAATTCCTGAGCATGACAAATAATACCACAGAGGGGCTGATGCTGTTTGGCACTTTCCTGGAAGGTCTGTGCAGTAGAAGTTCAGTTCATTAACTGCTGCTGCTCCCTCCCAAAGTCAGTTCAGATTGTTTTCCTGAAATAAGACCTGAACCCAGATGGCAGAGGTGAACCTCCCTTGCCAGCCTCCACCAAGAGAAGATGCAGGTTCAGAAACAGTATTTATACTCCCAAATCTCTCAAATTACTCTCTCTTTTTTAAGCTTATTAAAATTAAAAGCATGACCTGCCACATCACATTACATCAAAACATGATGTAACTTCTTCATTAAAAAAAAAAAATTTAATTTATGATTTTGTATTATGCCACAAAAAGCTTTTGTTTTCCCCAGAGAAACTATAAATTTTTTACAGTGACTGTTTCTGCAGTATCTTTGGCAGACTGAAACAGTGAGCGTTGGCAAAAAGCAGATATTTAACAGCTCCTGACGAGCAGCTTATGAATCACCAGGCTGGGCTTGGCACACAGCTCCCTGCAGGTACCTCTGAAACCACCCAGCCTCCCCTCCCTGCACCACCAGCGAGTGCCTGGCTGCCCCCAGCCCCAAACCTGAGCCCCCAGCCCCAAACCTGAGCCCCCCAGCCCCTCCAAACTCTGCTTTTCTGGAGGAAGCACTCTCTGCTCTGAAAGTGCCGCTGCACCCACTCTCCAGCGTGGATTTCCACTGACTCTGAGCGGCCAGGAAAATGCTTTTCACTGCATTTGGCATTTAGATGTTTTCCATTCAGAGATGTAGAAGTGCTTTGTGCAAACCCTTCACCTCTGCAGCTCTGTAGAGGGGAACTGAGGCAGGAGCAGTAGGAGGGAGAGCCAAGAGCAGCCAGGTGTGCTCTGCTGCTGCCTGCACCTGCAGGTGATGGATCCCAGCCTGGCTGCTGCTTCCAGGTGCTCCTGAGGCAGCCCAGGGCATGGAGTGAGGTGTTTGCTGGCCTGAGGCTCTCACAAACTGATGATTTTTTTGGGAATGCTCTGGCTGAAGAGAAGCTCACAGGAGCCTGAGAACAGGGACTTGCTCTCATCCAGAGCAGGGGTTCCAAGGCCCTGGGTTCCAGCCAATTGCTCTGTGGAGCAAAGCTGCAGCACAGGGTTTGCTCAGGCTGCCTCCACTGTCCTACCAAGGCTGGGCTTATTTCTCAGCCAGCTGCTCACAGGCCCTGCTGCTGGCTGGGCTCAGCTTTCACTGAGCCAGGACCATGATCCACGTGCACAGGTGGGGTGTAAAGCCTTCCTAAAACCACAGCCCCCTAAGTGGAGGCTTTTCCTGGGAGACAGTGTGCCTGAGTTACACTGGGCACCCCAAACAGCAGCTGCTCCTGGGCCACTGCCTTTGGGACAGGTGTTTGAGGTGGATATTCCTCTTTGGGAGGGGTATTTATCCTGTTTACGAGCCTCACTGCTCGTCCTGAATAACCTAAGAGTGGTGGGAAGGTTCCTGGAGTGCTTTGGGTGGAAATGTGCACAGAGATCCTCACCACAGGCACGGGGTGAGTAAAAACAGGGTTTTGTCAGGTTGTTTGTGTCACTTTGGGTGCCCCAGTGAGAACCAGGGCACAGGGCTCTGTGAAATTCCCCATTTCTCAGGAGAATCCTGGGAGATTCTCTGCTCTACCTCAGTGCCAGCCAGGGGAGAGTTCTGCCTTCAAAACCCACCCCTGGTGCCATTCCTCCACCTTCTCCACCCCTTCCTGTCCTCCAGAGAGGGACTGGGGAATGAAGCTGGGTGTTTTTACACGAGATCATCTCTTCAGTGGTGCCACAAGGGCTGAGCTAACTCCTGCACCAGTAAAACTGCCCCAGCACCGAGGCTGCAGGGAGCTGGGGCTGCTGGAAATCCAGGTGTCACCCACACCTGAAACATGCCTTGTCCCTCTGCAGCCTGCAGGACACTGAGAGGAGATGGAAGAGCTCTCAGGTGCTCAGGAGCTGAGCTAAAACCTCCAAACTCTTCCAAACGTGGAAGGAATTATCTGGGATGAGTCTCCTCTTGACTTGACATAGGAGGTTTCAAGTTTCATGGCATCTTACATTATTGTTTAAATTTGTTTCAGGCAAGAAACACACTTTTTAAGGCCAGGAATGCAGATTTGTGAGATGCTAAGACACCTGAAAAGCAAGAATACAGATTGTAGGATGAATATTTCACAGAGTAATTATTTAAATATATTCAAGTATGAACATCTTTAGATCCTAAATTTAGTATTCCTTAAAAACATAATATTACAATAAAATCTAGCCCGCTCTCACATTGTTCCTAACATCCCAATTCTCTGTTTGAACCAGCTGGTTTTTTTAAATTGTGTCTCGGTCGCTTATTTAAAGTGTCCTGCTGATATTTTAGCCCCAGACTTTAATTTTTGGCGTAGCACTGGCACATCTGCTGCTGCTGCTGAGCTCCTGAAGTGCCCAGAGCAGGATGGCACAGCAGGGCTGCTCTGGGGATGCTCTGATGGAGAGGCAGCTCCTGCTCCCACAGAGATCCCGAGGCTGAGGTGGGATTTAAGGGGCACACGGAGCATCCCAGAGGCTCCAGGGCATGGAGCAGCCAGGGACCAGCAGGAAAACATTCCCTGGGGAGGTGTGACATGAGAGAGATGTCTCTGACCCGAGTCCCTGGGCAAGGAGTTGAGATTTAAGGAGCTGAGAGCTCTGGGGATGCTGCTGGAGGAGGGAGGTTGTGTTCCCACGCCAGAGGTGCCAAGGGAAGGGATGGACACGTGCCTGGGAAGTGAATGAAACACCAGGAAAGAGCAGAGCTGCTGCTGCTGTGCCCTCCTGAGCTCCCCCAAAGCTCAGGGTTTGCTCAGATGCTCTTCATGGCATCACCAAGCCCAACAAACAGCTCCAGTTTTGGACTTAAGTAGGGGCACATTTTTATCAAGTGTTGGCCATGATATAATTGCTGATCCCCTTCCCCAGCCACCTGCTTTCCTGCATGGGTTTGGGGATGTCCTGATGGAAGATTTCATCTCCTGAGGTGCCCTCACTGCACCATGTTCAATTAGGAGTGCAAAGGTGATGGGGAAGGTGCAGGAGAGCTCCAGAATGTTTGTAACCCTCAGTGTCACCGCTGGTCTGTGACATCTGTGAGATCCAGATTCATACCCTTCACAGCAGGCACTTCAGAGAGGTATCTCACATTGTTAAATGTGATGTTGGGCCAGAGAATGATCAGAAATGCTGTGTTTGGACCAAGCTCTGGCTTTGGTACCTCAGTTTTCAGGAAGGAGCAGTTTGGAGTCACAGGAGCGAGTCCAGTCCAGCCCAAAGGTTGCCATTTGGACCCCTGATTTATTTCCCCAATTTGTTTCCCTGTTTCCAAACCCTCCACTATCCCAAACTGAACCTTCCCTAACAGAAAGGCCCTTTCTCCTCCCAGCTAAAAGCAGAAGGCTTTCAGTAATTTCAAATACATCAAATCTGGGTGATGGTATGAGAAGGAAGAGCGTGCAGTTTGCTTTATGTGCTTTTAGCTGTTCTACCCTACACTGCAACATGTGCACCCACTCTTGTAACCTTTACTGCTGTGCAAAGATGATCTGTCATTTCTACAGGAGAGAGATAGATATATATTTATTTATTCCAAGGCAGCTCCGAGTCCTGACTGCCCTCTAGAGAAATTCTGCTGCAAAAGCTCAGACCCACAGAGTCAGCAAAAAATAATTGCAGCCCTAATCTTAACCACAGCAGCTGCACACGGGGTCGGTGACAAGATCTGGAGGAGCAGAAATGCACTCAAAGGATGCTTCTTGTCACTGTCCCTGGGAGCTGTGGCCAGACACAAACACCCCAACCCAGGGACAGCTCAGCAAAACCTCAGTTTCCATCTTCCACGAGCTGAAGTGGAAAAGGAATGAAAACATTTTTGGCGAAGAAATTAAGAGCTGCCTCATGTTCACCTCGCTGGCACGTGATGCTTGAAGCCACACAGCTGAAACTCCGTGTTCTTCCCTTGCTCTCACACTTGTAGCTCACATGGAATGAGGATGGTGGATGGGTCTGGCTGTGGTTTCCTCTCTGGAGATGTCCCAGCCCCTCCTGGATGTGTTCCTGGTGAGCCTGCCCTGCACTGCAGCCTCCCCAGAGCTCCCTTCCAGCCCAGCTCTCCGGAGAGTGGCTGCCAGGGCTGGGAGGCTGCTCAGAGCTCCTGCAGGGCCAGGTGGGCTCCTCCAGGTACCCCTGAGCCTGCAGTGGCTCCTCCCTGCTGCCCCAGAGTGGTTTGGGCAAGATTCCTTTGTGTCATTCTGCAAAATGTGGGATGGAAGAAAGGTGTGCTTTGCAATGCTGGGGAACTTATTGCACATGTTGGGGTCAGCACGGGGAAAATGGCATTTCAGCCATGAGGAACAGCACAGAGCAGCTCAGGATGCACTCAGCAAACCCAGATCCTCTTCTCACCTGACAAAAGAGAGAAAAAATGTAAAATGTGTGTCTCTGCCTGTGCGTTTTTCCCAAAAGAGCTGAGTCCCTCTATCCCACAGGATATCCTCACTGACCAGGGGGGCTCGGTGAGTTCCTGCACGGAGCTGAGCCTGCCCTGCCCGGCCAGAGCCCAGGACAGACAGCACAGGAGCCTG
>NC_031788.1:13202017-13209973 GCF_001522545.3 Parus major
TGGGATGTGCCAGGAATTCTCCTTGTTCCCAGGATCCTGCCAGGAGCACTCCTCACTCCCAGGATCCTGCCTTGTAGAAAAAATGCTTTAAACTTTTCTGAAAGTTAAGGAAGTTTCTGCTCCATTTGAGGTAAAATTGCACTCAGGGTGTTACTTCATCTGAACCACCTCTTCCCCATAGATTTATTAATTGTCATTTTCATTGATTCTTTCTCCTCTTCTCCACCAAGTAATGTGGAAATCTGCAAAGGCTGAATTGAGGGTTTGGGCTCAGTTTCAGTTGTTTAGACATTTTTATTTATTTTCTCAGCATTTTTGATCTGAAGCAAAGGTTGCTTTGCCCCCTGAATAGGCACCATCACTCTGATTTTATTATCACTGCTCAAAAATGCTTCCTGAAGATCCCCTGCTTTTTCCTCAGTGCAGTTCAGAAAGCAAAATTACTGTTCCAAAAGACTTGTACCAAGCTGGAAAGCTCTGATTTAAAAGGATCCTCGCTCACCTGCCTGTGCAGGAGTTTCAGTGCTGCCCATGGGAAGGGATCAGGATTTTCTGGTTCTGCTTCACAGGAACTCCATGTCTGGGCTCTGACCTCTGCAAAGGTCAGAAACACATCCCCAAACATTGATTTTTTCCTGTTATTCCCAATTATTCCCCTCTGTGCTGGCCAGTGTGAGGATGGGGAGGGGATTTGCAGCTAAGCCAGCACTGAGGTCCCCTGGATCCATTAGCACCCCTCACCCTGCTGAGAGGGGAATAACAGCACCACATTTCTGCTTGACCTGCCACCAAAACCAGCAACAAACCTTTTTATTTCCTTTTCCTTTCTATTTCCTGAGGTGGCCACTTGACAGTGGCTCCTTTGGCCAGGAGCAGCAGAGCTGGGGTGAGGGGCTGGGGCCTCTCCCCCAGCCACAGCAGCTTCAGAGAATGCACTGAGAAATACTCCAGAAATTGGGATTTCTACTTCAGTTCTCTATTTGCTCTGTCAGGAGGACCTACAAAAGATGAATTTTAACAAGAAACCAACCTCATGGAGGCATTTGAACTCCCATCCCCAGTGCTGGGGAGTCACTCACCTTCCACTGGTTCTGTGGCTTTGCTATGGACTAGAAATTCTCCTTGAGGCTCAGAAAATCCTCCTGGCAAACACTTATGCCTTTCCACACAAGAAATTGGTTTAAATACTGAATATTTTCCAGTGAAAACTTGTTCAGGCAAGAAAATACCCTGATATCTCTATTAATTGACCTAATCCTGCCCTGCCAGTGATACCTGAGCACAGTTTAGGCAGTGCCTGCTCAGCTCATTGAGAGGAAAAAATGTCCCCAGAGGAGCTTTGGTTGTGACCATTGTCCCTCTGAGTGACCCCTCCCCAACTTTGGCTTCTCTGTTTATTTTTAAATACTTCCCCCTCTGCCATTGCTCTGTTTTCATCCTCTCTGAAACCTGGCCAGGAGGGGACACAGCAATGTGGGATTTGTTGCTGGGGTGATTTTAAGGGGCAGTTCTCCCTGGCTGCACACAGGGAACTCTGCCTTGGGTTTCCCAGAGCAGCTGTTCCCTGATCCCTGCAGTGCCCAGGGCCAGCTGGAGGGGCTGGGAGCTCCTGGGACAGGGGGAGCTGTCCCTGCCCATGGAATGAGATGAGGTTCAAGGTCCCTCCCAACCCAAACCATCCTGGGATGTTATGGTTCTGTAGCTGAATTTCTGAGGCATCCCACCCCTGGCCCACGATGTCAGGTGTGGGATAAATTGGGTACTCTGGGGTGGAGTCCAACACTGGCAAATTTTCTTCATTGCAGTTGTCAGCTGCATTATTCACAACAGCTTAATCCTGTCTGGCTCCTTGCACACAAATGTAACATGCTGATAATATCCATTCCCTTTCTTCTGTACCTTTGTCTCTCTCCATTATCATAATTCTGTCTTCCAGCTTTTTCCTCTGCTGAGCTTTCAGAGACCTCCCTAATCAACATTTGACACAGAGGGAAGATGGGTGGCACCAGGGTGGGTAAAAGGCTGTGCTGCAATTTGAGGGGCTCTGCAATCATCTCCAGGAGTGACAGCACAACCCAAGCAGCAGCTCCAGCTCACTCACTCTGGGGAAAAACTATTTGATTTTAGCTATAAATGTATTTATATTTATGTGCATATGCTTGTACACGTCAAATATTAATTTCTTTTATTCTAATTTCCTCTCATTTCCATCTGTCCCTGCACCTCATCATTCTGGGCTGGGCTGGCTCTGAACAGGCTTTGCCTTTCAGGTGGCACAGGGCACCATTCAGGGGAAGAGCTGTCCCCAAAAGGGACAGATCTGTTCCCCCCCAGGCTGGGGCTGCACCCTGTGCCAGCCATGCTCTGCTGGAGCCCTGGGGCTAGCACAGGCAGGAGCTGGAGCTGCTGCAGAGGGTCCAGAGGAGGCTCCAGGAGGAGCAGAGGGATGGAGCAGCTCTGCTGGGAGAGCTGGGATTGCTCACCTGGACAGGAGAAGCTTTGGGGTGAGCTCAGGGTGGCCTGGAGGAGCTGCAGGAAAGTGGAGAGAGACAATTCCCAAGGGATGGAGGAGCAGGACCAGGGGAACGGCTTCAAACCAACAGAGAGGAGGTTTAGAACAGAGATAAGGAGGGAAACCTTTCCTGGGAGGGAGGAGAGGCCCTGGCAGAGCTGGGGCTGCCCCTGGATCCCTGGCAGTGCCCAAGGCCAGGCTGGACACTGGGGCTGGCAGCAGCAGGGACAGGGGGAGCTGTCCCTGCCAGGTTTGGCTGGGATGAGGTGATTTCTGGGTCCCTTCCAACCCAATCCATGATCCCATTCCAGGAGCAGGGGATGAATCCCATGGGATGTACCCACAGCCCCCAAAGGCTCCAGGCTGTGCTCCCACCAGGAAAGGTCCTGCCAGGTGCAGGTAAAGGCAGAGCAGGAGCACACCCTGAGCAGGCAGGATCCAAGCCCAGACATTGAACGTGAGCCAGAGCACCTCCCACCTCCAGCCCCTGCAATTTGTAATCCCATAACAAACGTCCCCATTACTTTTGATGTGTGTGAGATCCCTCCTGTCCCTGGCAGGGGAAGGATCACCCTGGCTCCTGCAGGCTCTGCTGGAGGGCAGCAGGTTAATTCCGTGCTACATGTGTGGATAAAAGGGAGGAGAAGAGGAAAGAGCAGGTCAGGCAGTGGCAAAGGTGGAGAAGCTCTGCTTTAAACACTTCATGGGGATTGTAAAACTTCTAAACAATTTAATAGATTAACTTCCCCTTTCAGTGGCATCAGTAAAACTGAATTATCATCCTCACTTTTAACTGATGCCCAGGCCCAATAGTCATCCATCAGGGATCATTTACTGATAAAGCAATCAATCCTGCCACGGTGCAGAGGGGACAAACTGCTCCAGATACCATCACCAAATATCCTTTCCACCCCAAAGCTTCCTGTGAGGCTTTGTCAATGAAAGAGCATTTGTCTCCCGTTATCTGCTGCAGGAGATGTGCAATGCAAAGGAAGGAAGTGAAAGCTGAATTTGATGTTTTTCTGCAGGTGGAGGGAACACCCACAGCCCCCAGGAGGATCTGCCCCGTGCCAGGGACTGGCTCAGCACCTCAGGTACCACACTGACAGAAACACAGCAAACAGGAAGGATTTGAGGGAAGGATGAGAGAGAAAGTGGGGGGGAAAAAGTGTTTCTGTCATCCTTGTTTTAGCACATCTCCCATGACTTGAGCCAGAATCTCTGAAATCCTGCTCATCTTCTCAGAGATGCAAAATTGGGTTCTGTTTTTGACTCCTCACTGGTAACAGGTTTGGGTTGGATGTCTGCCTTTCTGATCTATTAAAATTTGGTTTTATTTATTTTTATATGTATCAAAAAGCTCAAAAAGAACCGGGAAAAATGATGAAACTTTCTGAAATTCTTTTAATCAGCAATTGGATTTTGTTAAGGTCTGTCTTAACAAGCACAACTATAATTTAAATAACTTCCAAAATATTCCTTTTACTACAAATATCCCCACTTGTCCATTTCCACTACAAAACAGGGATATTTTTAGTAATAGGAAATCATGTTTGAAATAAACATAAAATAACTTATTTGCTAAAATAAGGATGATTTTAAAATTACTGATTTTCCTGCTCATTGTAGTTTTGACCATGAGGTGAAAAATTAGAGCAAGTTTATTTCTCAGCCAGATGTGAACTGTGCTAACACCAAACTCCTTGGATAATTGTGGATGATAATGTGGCCACTGGAGCAAAAAGAAACCTCTCCCTCCAGCTGCCGAGGAGTGGGATTTTCATCAACAAACAGGTTCAGGGTAAATTAAGAGGTTCAGTGTAGCACAGTTCTTCAAAGGCTTTCTAGTTGTTCAACTCCAATTAAAAGTCAATTGAATTGGACACTTAATTCCCATTTGTGTCTATGAAAATCTCTCCTCTGTAATGTCCTGGGATAAACTCTGAAAGAGCTGAAAAAGCAGGGGCACAAAAATGGATAAAAATGCAATGAAAGGATTTATTTTGGGGAGTATTGTGGTATTTACAATATTTAACAAAGGGTATCTCCACAAAAGCACACACTCTGCCAGATAATAACTAATTAAGGTTGTAATATTTGTATTTGTGTGTGTGACCCATCAGCCAAGAGGTTTTTATGGCCAGGTTTTCTGTTGTGAGCCAAAGGCAGCACAGCCCTGCTGGTGACACCAAACTGAGCAGCTTTTTAAGGGAATTACCAGGGGCAGTGACTGTAGTGGAGCTCAGAAGTGATGACAATAGAAAACTCTTCAGGGAAGACAGCCTGACTCTGCAGAAAGCTCCTGACATATGTAGGACAGCAGGAGCAGCCCAGGAGCAAACACAAACCCTGCCTGAAGATGGTGAGGTGCAAGGCAGCGGGAGGAAGGGCAGGGGATGGAAATGCCAAGCTGAGAGCCAGGCAGGGCTGTGTTTCTGCAGGGAAAAGCAGCAGAGCCACAGCTACGGGAGCCCCTGGCAGAGCCAGACCCTGGCATCAGCCTCAAACACCTCCCAGTTTTCCTGTGGTTGGAGTGAGCAGGACAAACTCACCTGGTCTGGGACTTTATTCCTGGAGTGGGAGGGATTCTCACCCCCTGGGAACCCATCAGGACCAACAATTATTAACAGAGTGAGACTCACAGGCAGATTTTCCGAGCAGCTGAAGGCAGGATCTGTGTTCATTGCTCACACCAGACCCGTGTGTCTGTTTGCTTCTGTTTAATTCCCTGGGGAAGAGGCAGCTTTTTCCAGGTGCCCCACAGATCCCACCCTGCTGGGACAGCCCTGCCGAGCTCTTCTGGGAATGTGACTGCAGGGGTGAGTGCTGAGAGCCTGGAAAATGCAGCTCAGGCAGAGCTGGCAGCGGAACCTGAGACATCTCTGGAAATGCACTCGCAGCCTTGGGAATAACGACCCATTTGCATACACAAAAGCTGACTTTTGGCACCAAAAACGTCTTCTTATAACTTTCCCTTGAAAATCTGATCCAGACTGTCTAGACAAGGCAAAAGGCTCATTTGTGCTTAATATTTTATAATTTATTATTTTGTCTTCTATTGGGATTAATTTGGGAAGGGCTCCCAGCAAAGCTGCAGTGCTGGGAGATGTGATTTCTGTGATTTCACAGGGCACTCACAATCCCCCTGCTCTGCTCACACAGACCCTTGAAGTTTGCTCTGAAGGTCACACACATACCCCAACCTCATAAATCTAATTCTACCTACTGGCATGCACTTCAGACATCCCCAGTCCATCCAAACACACACATTTGCTTTTTATTTCCTCCTACAGCTTTTTTTTTTGTTTTTCAATAGGAGAGTTGTAAATGTTTCAGCAGGTGAATGTTGTAGAGCTAAAAGAAATTTAAATGTGCCTTGTGTTTGCTAAGCAAGGATACCTGGCAAGACTCTGGGTCTGTCTCTCCTTACTCAAAATACAGCTTTCACAAATATGACATCTAAAAATTAAATGTTTGTTCTGAAAGTAATAGCCAAGATCATGGAATGTTTATGTGATCATTAATATTTGAATTTGGAATAATATATATATATATATATATATCCACCAAAGGATGCAATGTGGGGTTTATAGTAAAGTGGCTTTATTTCCCCCACAACAAGTGCAGGAGCAGCTTTATTTGCACAGCTCACTTGCAGGGATGCAATATCAGATTGCAGCCTCAATTCTCTTTGTCTCCTGGCAATATCCATGTGGGGCTCTCTCCCTTTGCACACACCTGCTCCAGATCCAGAGCAGCCTCTTTCAGAAGCTGGGTTTGAAACCTCCTTGAATCCATTCAATTCCATTTGCTCCTCACTGTATCTCCTCCTCGCCACCAGTTTTTCCCAGGGAAACAAGAGCCCTGTCCCAGCAGCCGTCAGGGAAGGTTCAGCTGTGCCTGGCAGGAGCAGAGGAGGGCAGCAGCTTCTGCTCAGTGCCAGGATGAATGGCCAGGAACCCAAACACAGCCAGCTCCAGCTCAGCATGCAGGAAAACTTCCCAGGGAGGGGCTGGGTCCTCCCTCCCTGGAGATCTCCCAGTCCCACCTGCTCCAGGTGAGCCTGCCTGGCCAGGGGCTGCACGGAGCATCTCCAGAGCTCCTGCCAAATTCAGGGATTCTGGATGGGTTCTGTGATCCTGTGTGCAAGGCACTGTCCAAACCGTGCTCTGCCTGCCAGTTCCTCCCCCTGCAGAGCAAATGTGAGCCCGTTCTCCTCACAGCCTGCCCTTGAATTCTGCATTTCAAAGCGTGGGCTGGCCACGGAGCAGTTTCACTGATTTTCAGCTCAGGATCTGGGGGCTGGCACAGCCAGAGCAAACACAAACATTCCTTAAATATTTCACTGGACGCTCACTGACACCGGTAGAGGATGTGATTTGTGCCCAGCAAGGTGCTGATGGCTTTTTGGGAGGTTCCCTGCAGGAGGACAGCTCCAAGAGGGGGACACAGAGCTCACTGGAGCACAGCCCACATTTCTGGCTCTCACTGCGCTTTCTGCAGCTCCCAGGTGCAGAAGAACTGAGCAGGTTTTTCAACACAACTGCAAAACTTCAATCCTAGGGAAGGGGTTTAATGTGAAAAGCACCTGAGAAAGATGATGTGAAGCAAAACAAATCCACAAAAATGCGCAGAGACAGTTCTTCTTTAATTGCAACTGATTGGTAAAGGATTTCCTACACTTAACCCTGCAGTTAAAGGAAGATTCACAACCTCGAGTGCATTCTTCCATTAGAAAACTTAGGTGTATTTCCAAAGCTGCATTTTGAGCCTTAGAAAATACATTTGAAATACTGGCTACCATAAATCACCTTCTTACTGTTCTCAGTAAAAGTGCACAAGCTGAGGATGAGGACCCTGTTCCTGAATTATTTGTGTAAGTGCTCGTTAGCAGAGATGTGGGAGGGATTCCGTGCTTGGACAATTAATGGGTATTTCTGACTGATGAAGAACATTTAAATCAGTTGAGCCTGCAGCTGAAATCTTTTGCTCAGATTTTAAAGGGAGCCAGAGTGCTTGGCATCTTCCTCCCCAGCACAATCCCATCGAGCCAAGCAGACTGTGGCCAGACACAGCGTCTGCAGCTCTGACTGGGAGCTTCCATCAGGGATTTAGACATCTCCCTGATCTAAACTCCACTCGTAAATAATTGCAGGTGAAATATGCACCCTTAATTATTGTTTTGCTCACGCACCAAAAAAAAAACCTGCTGGCATTTGATCCTTCCTTTTCTCTTGTTTTTATTATACAGCAGAGCCATGAGAAACAGACCCTCACACTGTGCACTGAGACATTTTACCCTTTAAACCTCCAAAGAAACATCAGGGCCAAGCAAACGCCCTAATTACTGTGTCTGCACTCGTGTGTCCAGGTCAGTGTGCAGCTCCTGCAGAAAGGGAACAGCAGCTTTGGGAAATCATCTCTTTGAACACAGAGATGTTCAG
>NC_031788.1:13210554-13215506 GCF_001522545.3 Parus major
GCTGCTGGGCAGGGCCAGCAGGGATGGGGCAGCTCTGGGGCTTGGGAAGCTGCTCCTCTCCTCTGTCACACCCAGAGGACTCAGCCTCGAAATCCTGCCCTGTGCATCACACACGAAGCCTCTGCCTGGGACATTTCCCAGCCACTCGTGCCAGAGGCAGCTGAGCAATGCTCTCTGCTCCAGAGAGCAAATCCACCCCAAGCCCTCGCTTTCCCTTTGCCAGTGTCCCTAATTAATGAGTTATTGCTCAAGAATGAGCACTCACAACCACAGAGGTGAGGCAGACCTGCCTCGTTCCTCTCCTCCTGCCACGTGGATCGGATTTCTAAAAATTCACCGTAGTAATCACAAAAAGCTGCTGCAAAGAATTACTTGAGAAAACCTTCTGAGATTTCAGCCTACCTGGTCCCTTTGTTTCATAACTAGAAGGAGCATAATGAATGCAAAAACTCCATGAATAGAGCTCAGCAGGGCCTACTTTTTTCTCCTGGCTCCTGTGATTATAATAATTTGGTTTTATAGGTGTCTATCCTCAGACCCCGGCTAGGGAGCAATTTTTACTGAGTCATGAACTTTCACATCATTAAATCTCTCTACATTTATTTTAAACATATCAAAAGTGTCAAGTAACTTTAGATCCACTAAATTTTATTAGCACTGGGTGAAATGAAGTTGGGCCACTCAGGGAAATGAGTGGAATCATTTCCTGAGCAGTTGGGAAGGGATTTGGGAGCGATTCCAGCCAGGGAGCAGAGCAGCACATCCCCTGTACAGGACGAGTGTTTACAAGGACAGGAACCTGAGTAATCTCCTCCCAGTCTGAAGGGAATATTAAACTCTTCTGTCAGTTGGATGTATATTATTTATGGCCCTTTTTTTATTGTTGTTGTTGTTGATTTCAAAAAATATTTCTTTGTTGGTGCAACGCTGACTCCCGATAGAAAGTGATGAAATGCCCAATATGTTAAAAAACCTTATCACTAAATCAGAGGCAGAACTATAAATTTGGGCTTTTGAAACTGAACTGACTGTTGAGGATCATTTTGCTCCTGAAATATTACAGCAGTGATCAATTTGCTGTAAAATTAAGCAGTTTAGCTCTGCAATCTATAGATGGAAAACATGTTGTTCTTGAGCAAAGTTTATGCCCTGCCCAAGGGATAAATTAAATTTTATGGGTAAGACATGCATTATTATACGCTTATCTGTTTAACATATCATTCTTTTCCACATCAGTATTATAAATATTTTTAATCATACATTTGATCTCTTGTGCATATAGTGATATGGTAATTCCCCCTGCCCCCCTCACAAAATATGACCAAACACAGCTAATTCATCACAGAACAGGGGAGAATATTCTAATCTTCCCCAGAAATGTGCTGAAGATTGAAGCAGAGGCTCTTGGAATTGGGGCTACTTTGCAATCATTTAGTGGGATAAAATTTTCCTGAAGGAAGGGGTGGAGCTACGCTCCCCATTTTTATTACAGGTGTTATTATTCAATATTTATCTTACAAGGCTCTAATCAAACCTGGGGCTGCGTTCCAAGACAATTCAGTCACCAAAGTTTGGAAAAGTGGTGAAATATGTCCATTTAGCAAACCTGGTAATGGTTTTATAGATTTGTGCTGCTTTGCCTTGAGTTCTCTGAATTAGAGTCAAAGCTCCCACACTGAGCCAAGCCTTGCCTTTCCAACAGTGGGAAGTTTGTGCAGAATGGATGTCCTGAAGGCAAGAGGAGGAGGGAGAGGCTGTGAATCCTTTCCCTGTCCCAGAGGAGAGGCCAGGGAGAGGAGCCTGGAGGTGTTTTAGCAGAGGAGAGCTGCAGCAGTGATGACAGTGCCAGGTAAATCACTGCTCAGCACTGGGACGCTGCTGCTCAGCAGGGACAGATGAACTCCACCCAGCCATGTTTGCCATCAGCCACGTCCCTGCGAGGGTTTCTGAGTGCCAGTGCTGTAAGATCAGAGCTGGAGGTGGACAAGGGCTGGGGGAGTCCCAGGGCTTTGGGGTTTTGTGTTTCTGTTAAAGCAGATTGAGGTGGGGGGAGTCAAACACTCAGTTCTGGATTGACCTGGTTTGAATGGGAAAGCAAAGAGAAATTCACCTCAATTTGTGTGTTTGCTCCCCTCTTGCCTTTAGCAGCTGTCACCTCCCCGTGCTGCTGGGCATCCTCCAAGGCATTCTGTGCTTTCCAACACCACAAATGTCCCAGTTCCCTTTGGAATTGTGTGGTTTCCCTGTCTGCTCAGCTTTGCAGGGACATGATCCCCGTGGCTGCTGTCACCCCCACAGCTCCCCTGCAGTCCCCCAGCTCTGGGGCTGCTGCTGGGGGTGACACAGGCACCACTGACATCTTCCTTTCCCTCCTCTTCAGCTGCTCTTCTTGCTTTATTTTTATTTCCTGTAACATATGCTCCCGTGGCTTTTCCTTCTCGCACAGAAATGCTTTCAACAGGCACGTTTGAGGCTGGCTTTGTTTCTGTGTAAATAACTTTTCCATGCCTTTATGGAATGAGAAGTGAATATCAAAAAAAACTAAACAACAGGGAGAAAAAAGATCTCATCTTCAAGATGAGATCCATCCAACTGTGGAGAAAGCATTATTATATAAATTACATCTCCATTATAAATTTACAACTAAACATGTTTGGAATTTCCCACTTGTCAAAGCCGTCCTACAGGAACTGCTCCATCCCCAAACTCCTGAGGAACTTGTGTCAGGACAAGGCTGAGCTACTGCAGCAGGATGTGAACAAAGCCCAGTCCCAGCCACTGAATTCAATGCCAATTTGCCACTGTCCTCACTGGATTCTGGAATGAGTCCCCAGCTGGGACAGCAAAATTCCTTCAGACTCCTCCTCATCTCTTGGAGGAGAACAAGACAAAGGAGGTGGTTCCAGGCCCAATATCTCACACAACTCAACTACACTTGATTATTATTTGCTTCTCCCAGCCTGAAAAGAATCCCACTCCCAGATTTGTCTGTCTTAGCCCTGCTGAAGCTGAGCACTTTCATACATATGTATGGATAGCTTAAGTTTTTATGAGCATAATTTGGGCTTTTCAAAATAGTGACACAATAACAAAGCAAAATTGAGACACGCATGTAATTTGAATACTGATTTGGTTTTATCTTTTCCTGGTGCTGGCACTTTTGATGCTGCTCTTTTCCACTCCATCTTCCCTCTGTTCTTATTCCCAATGAATGGAGTTATTTGGGAGGGCATCTGTGGCTTCCACCAACCCAAACCAAAGCCTGCTCCGTGACCTTGCTGAGAGTTTTGGAGAGTTTCTGCTAGCTCTGGATTTCCTATCAGCTCCCTGGAGCTCCTGCTGCTCCTGTCAAGCAGGGAAACCTCTGGCAGAAGCTCCTGGCTCTGTTCTGTGCAGCTCCAAACCACATTTCTGTTCATTTCTGCACTCTGAGGATGCTGCCAAGGACCTTTGCTGGTTGTTTGGGGCCCAGCACCCTCAGAGCTGTTGGTGTCCCCTGAGGACAGGATTCCCAGCCAGGTGAGGAGCCAGGGCTGTGGCTGCTCTGCTGCTGGGCCATCTCCCAGGCTCTGAGAACCACAAATGCTGCAGCTCTGACCTGTCTCCTCAGCCTTTTTTGAGGTTTCTGAGGCAGACCCCCAGCCCTGTGACACCTGAACAGCAGCACAGAGGCCCCTCAGACAGATCTGAGCAGTTCTGTGTCGTGGAGAGCCTGATCCTCAAAATTATTCATTAAAAATACCCACTTAATAATTTCAAAGAGAAAGCTGAAAGATGCTCAGGGGCAATCTGTGAACAGAAAAAGGGGGTTAAATTCACCTAATAAATTATTTGCAGACTGAATAATTCATGGGAAATCCAGGGCACATTTAGAGGGGTTTGACTGGGGCTGTCAGCTCCTCTGGAATGGGAAGATACCTCAGAACTTGGCATGTTCTAAGGCAGAATTTCCACCTGGAACCAGATGTGTGGGTGAAGTTTCCTGAAGACCCCAGCCAGTGCCTGGTGTTAGAGGGAAAGCCATAAAAAACCCTTACAGATGGTTTATCCTGTCCCTGTCTGACACTGGAGGCTTCCAGCAGAAATGGGAATGAAGGTTTTGGGATAACCAGGACAACCTGGCAGCCACAGCCACGGGTTTGAACTTTATTGGATTAAAGTGCAGCAGATGTGGGAGTGAGAGGGCAGGTGTGGATCATGCTCTGCTCACCTCAGGAACTGCTGTGTCACAGACAGCTTGAAATTATCAGATATAAACAGAAATGAAGATCTAAGAGCTCCCTGGAGGCTGTAAACACTGGGCTTCATCTCGTGGCAAAGGGTTAAACTCAGCACTAGCTCTGGGTTTATTTTAACTTGGGATAAAGTTTCCAAGAGGTTCATGAAAATAAGCTGAGGTTTGTCCAAATGCAATGGAAAACCTGGAATTTTACTACATGAAGCAGGTAACGAAAGGAACACACAAAACTTTGTAAACAGAGGTGTTAAAACAAATTTAATAATAGACTTTTTAAACTCCCAGATCACTGTCAGAGTATATATGTGTTAAAAGACCTATAAATATATTTTAAAGCAATCTTATTTTCCTTTCACTTAGCTGCCAAGATCTCCATTAGGAGGTTTGTGTTTCCTTCCAACATTAAAGAATCTCTCTAACATCTGTAGCGATGAGCACTGAAGAGTGTCAGTTCTGCTTCTGAAACAAGCAGTGCCACCATTTGAAGGAGGAAAAATGTGAAATAATGAATATGCTTCCGCAGATCAGGCTGCTGTGTGTAACAGGAGATGTGCAGAGCCTCGTGCCAGGTTTGATCTCCTGAGTTTCTCCTCTCCACCTCTAAGGAGTGCAGTTATTGATGCAAAACTTGGAGAAAGTATTGCCCAAAGTGCCACAGAACACTGCAAGGGCTGTGCTGAGTCCTTCCCTTCCCTTCCCTTCCCTTCCCTTCCCT
>NC_031788.1:13215708-13238155 GCF_001522545.3 Parus major
CCTTCCCTTCCCTTCCCTTCCCTTCCCTTCCCTTCCCTTCCCCAACTTTAAAAGTTATCAGGTTATTTTTTCTTTCCATGGAGGGTCCCAGACCCCAGGACAGCAGCGCTGGATGGGGATTCAGGAGGTTTGGGAATGTTTTATTCCCACAGCTGCTCTGGGAATTCTATTCCAGGGTTTCCCCACCCTCACAGGGAATAATTTCTTCCTAATCTCTGAAACCAGCCTTTCCTCTGGCAGTTTGAAGCCATTCCCCCTTGTCTATCACTCTCTCCATGTTCTTTCAGGCTCCCTTCAGGTACTGGAAGGGACAATTTGGTGACCCCAGAGCCTCTTGCAGCAGCTTTGGCCCCCCTGCAGTTCACTCCCCGCTGAGGGAGGAAAGCTGCCCATTTTCCATGGTTTAATGACAGGACAGCTGGATGTGGGGATGATGGCAAGGTGCTCAGCCACGATGCTCACAGGTGACACAACATCCACAGCACTCTCCTGGAACCTCAGCACGGAGAGCCACAGCTCTGCCCTCCCCAGCACGGATTGATCATCACAGGTAACTGGAAAATGTCTGATCTGTAACCAAAAATGTGACAGGGCTTCAAGGCCAGGAGAACTCACAGACATTCCCAAGCAAAGAGATCTTGCTCCTGGTTTCCAGAGGAGGCTGCAGAGCAGGCACTGTGGGTTTAATCTGTGTAAATGGTGTGGAACACTCAGGAGACACAGCTGATAAATGCTCGTTCTGCCTAAATCTGCAGGACATTTACAGCATGAAGATCTGCACAAATATCGCAGATATTCCCAAATTTTATGTGGAAAATTGCCTGCAATTATGCTTGGAAATGTCTCTTACTTAATCTAGGCAGGGTGTCCTGCCACTTCAGCGGGGGAGAGAGAACAGGGACTGCAGTGACACTCAAAAAGAACCAATTTTTAACAATTTTCAGCAAAATCTTTGGGTGCACTTTAATCTCAGGGCTATCTTACCTGGCTGTACTCATCATTTCAGCTGCCCTGAATCCGAGAGTTTCACAGCCAAATGCACAGCTAACGTGATGAGTGTGTGAGGATGTCATTTACAAAGACATTGGGGGATTCAAACCACCACATTTGCAAATCTGGAGATTTTTAAAAGCTGATTCCCAGACTGCTGTGTCAAAGCCAGAGGTTCAAAACCACAGTGGTTAAAAGGAAGATAATAAACTGCTCACTACTTGACCTTAACTACAATGAAGAGGGGAAAAAATCAGTGTTAATCTTGCTACACAAACCTTAATCTATTTTGTTTTTTGCTTAGCTTTCCTTTTTTCAGCATCTGTATAATTTTATAGATAAGATATGCAAGGGTTTACGTTTATTATCTGTACATATGAGCAGCCCAAATTGCTAATTCATCCTTAATTTTTTTGGTTCAAGTTACACACTGGGTGTTATTTTAACATAAGGCTTTTTTGTAATGTAATGATATTTAATTTGCATTAGCACAAGTGACATACAATAGATCATGCTATTATCATGATTGATATCAGATGAACTGGCATAAATTCAACGTTATAAATTGAGCCTATAAATGAAACTCTGATTTTACAGGAATTACTGGAGTAGAAAGGCTAAGGACCCTCAAGTCAACCTTCCTCAAACCCACTCTTTAGAGCTTTATATATTTTATGCCCGCAATAAATGCTTTTGTGAAAGCCCATAACCTGCAAAAAAATATTAAAAAAAGTCATTGGAAGTCTATTAATTATAATAATCCCATCCAAAAAGCTGTGAGGGCTTATTTTTGTGACATCACTCTTTGATTTCTTACTGCCTTAAATTATCCCTTTGTTGGCTGGGTGAGGGTAACAGTCATACTTTTGTCATTAAATATAAGGAGTTTTAAAGCCTGATCCACCCCAGCTCTAATTGATATTGCTTTCATTTGGCAGATAGTGACCTGATTTATAATTTAAATATGCATCATTATATGCACCTCTTCTGTATAATGAAAAAGTGAAGTTACTCTCATCTTCTCCTGCAATGTTAACATCAAGGAACAGTATCTTCCTTTTTTCCCCTTTTATACTTAGAGCCTAATTGAAAACTGTTCATTGAATTTCAACATGATAGAAAAGTCTTTTTATCTCTCAATTTGTCCATTAGCTATTATAATTGAAGTATCTGCTCCACGGCTGAATTGATATTGTTCTTGTTTAAATTCGGGATTTCTCTAAATCTTCTATGAGGCAGCAACTCCAAAAAAAAAAAAAATATAAAAAAATGTGGGTTAGGAGAAATCAGTGAGCAATGCTGCCTAAGTGGGACAGCAGCCCAGCACTCCACACGTGCAGAGCTCCACAAAGGAGGAACCACGGGATTTTCCTGGAGAACGTGTTGCATAATAATCTCACCAGCATGACCAGAAGGTTTGCTAATTGCCACATCTGTTTAACAGCTGTCAGATGTTTGCCATATGCTGCCATCAATATTACAGCAGAGTACATTACAGGGAGTTTTATTGTGTTCCACTGTTATTTATTTGCCACAGACATTACCACAGCCAGTGACGTCTGTTGATGTTAGATCACTAATTATATTTTAAAAGCTGCGTGCAAAATCCCGGGGTTTCAGCCTCCTCAGCCCCCAATTTCTGATGATGTCACTGAGAACATTTCCCCTGCACATCTCTGAGCTGCTTTATAAATCTCTATCTCTTCTCATGGTAAATAATTCTTCTGCAAAATAACTTATTTATGTTGTTTTTGAAAGATGTTTCTAAGCCCACGTTATGTTTTAATGGTGATGCTTGTAAAAACTCAAACTTCCTTTCCAAAACCCGCTTCGTTCCGTGGTTTGTTTCATCAGGGCACAGGTCAGGGATGGAGGACAATTCAGCTTTGCAGCTCAGAAGGTCGATACCCCAATTCTGCCCCCAGCCCTGCCACTGACTCATCCCATGCCCTCGATTCTTGGTGTGAGCCTGATCTTCCAATCTGTGAGAAATCCCTGCTGTGCCCTCAGAGCCGCGTTCTGGGCGAAGTGTGGGGTGAGCAGCACCTTCCAAACCATCAATCTGCCTGGCTCTTGCTGCTCTTTTAAACGTTCTTGCAGGGATTTTTGACACAACTCTTTTCAAGTTACTTTTTTGTCACCAAGGCAGGGAAAGAGGAAGCAGAGATTGACAATGTGCAGACGAGGCAAAATCTGCATGATGTGATTTAATGTGAGTTGATAGGTGTCACTGATCTCTATTATAAATAGACTGTGTGAATTCCATATGATGTATTATTTATCTATTGTAGATGCCTTTTTGTTTCATTAATAAACCTGGAAATCAGACGTATACATTTCCAATGATGAGATTTTGGCAATACAAGGCATTGTGACATTTGTCTGCAATTGCTCAATTATTTTGATGATTTTCTTCTTCTTTCTCTATAAATGATTAATGCTTGAGATGTTTGTTCAAGAGTCTCCTGATTTTAGCTCATTTGTCCAGCAGAGTTCTTTTTTCCTCCTCTAATTAGGGAAGATTATTGCAGTGTAAGGACTCCCAGTGTGACCTGAATTCCAGTTCCTGGGAGATGCTGCACAGGAACACATGGCAGAGTCCCCTGCCTGAGGTCTGGGGGTCTGGGACACCCAGAAAATCTCACATTCACAATGAGGCTTCATTTAAATCTGCCTCAGAGCAGAAACTCCTCTGCCGTTATTCTACCTACACTTGAAAACATTTCCACGGTATTTCTGTGCCTGAGAAAGTTCAGAAAACGCTTTGCTGTTTACTCAGATAGGAAAGGACTTGAATTCTTCTCGTTTCTGCAGAGAACAACAAGCAGCAGCTGGTGCCTTCCACTCGTGCTCCCAGAAGAAGCACAAAGACACCTTTGGAGACACTACAGGACAAAGAATTGGGAAGAAAAGGTAAAGCTGGGGGCTGTTCCAGGAGCCCAAGTGTCACAGCTGGGCTCCCTGGGATGGGTGAGGACGGGGGGTCCCTGGAGGAGGGAAGAGGGGCTGGCAGCTCAGGCTGCACGTGCCTGCAGAGCAGGAGGTGCTCAACTCCCACCAGGAATCCAGTGCCTTGCCCGAACGCCTCCATCACTAATCTAAAATTTGTCTGCCTTCTGCATTTGATCTCCTCATTTTCCTCTTCTATGCCTTTTTAATGCTGTTTGTAGCCTTTTCAATTATGTGATTTCCTTATCTGTGTACCATGGAGAATACTGTACAAGGCTTTATAAACAGCTCCTAAGTTTATCTGCCTGTCATTTGCTTTTCATTATGCGAGATAACAATCTTCCTCATATCTTATAAGAAGATAGAATGTGATTGTTTTGAAATGGGGAGGGGGGAAAAAGTCTACTCTGCATTATCCTCAGCCCCGTAGCGTTTGGAACGTCACCAGTGTCAGCACAATCGCCAACATTTTTCCTTGCTGTGGTCCAGGAAGAATTATCTCCGTAGTTTTTTTGTGCTTGCTGCTATCTCCTCTTTTTCTCCATTTTAGACACAGAGAGGTTCTTATCTGGAGCGTGGTTCTGCAGCTACAGATTTGCCTAAATTCAGTGTGATGGCTCCAAACCCTTTGGTGGAGCTCGTGCACCGAGGGGAAGGGTGAGAGGCAATTGTCAGCAGCTCGCTGGATTAAATACGGACAGATATTATTCATGTCATTTGACAGTTCCTGACTTTCAGCTGTATAATGACAGAGCAACAGTAGGAATTCCAGCAGCCCAGCTTCTGTCTTACTTCAAGATAAGCTTATCAAGCGTAGCCTGAATCCATCCAGCTCCTCAGCAGATCAGAACTCGTGTCAGGCTGAACGGCCCTGCCGATTCCTGCCTCCTCCCCTGCTCTGATTTTTCCCATCTCACGCTGCCTTGCAGGGTTTTTAGCAGAGCCTGTGCCTTGCCTGTGCTCAGCTCCTTGTCCAGGAGCCTCCTGGTGCCCCTGAGTGCCCCAGGAACAGGAACAGGGAAGGAAGGGACCGGGTGATGGTCAGCCCCGGTGGGGTTTGCTCTCTTCATCCATTCCTTGGTCTACAAAGAGCAGCTGCTTTGTTTGGCTTCTTAAGGTGAAAAAGCCAGCCTGAGGTTTCTGCTGTGCTTTTATCCCAGGGGTTCAGAGGGATCTCTGAACAATGCAGGAATCACAGCTGTCCCTGCACTCTCAGCAATGCTTTAGGGCTCAGAATTCACCAGGTGTCCGTGCTGGAATTTCCACGTTCCCTTGTGTGCCCCCCACATTACAGCACTTTCCAAACTTGTGGGATCTGCTGTCAGGGGGGAACTGTGGGCTCAGAGAACTTTTGCCAGGTGAATGTTCAATTTAAGGAAAAAAAAGGAAAAAAAGCAAAGTTGTGAAAAGGAAATTGAGCGGGTTTGATCATACAGGATTTGATCAGCCAGAGTTTGATTTACAGGAGCTGGAAACTCCTCCAGGCTGGGATTACCATTCTGGTTCTGCCTGTACAATGAAGAGCATAAAACATATAAAAATGTACAGATGTTGGCACTGGCTGTGGCCACAGGCCCTGTCCTGTCCCCAGCCAGCCCCTGTCCCCTCGCCACTGTGCCCTGTGCCCCCTCCACCAGGGGACACCAAGGAAAGTCAATCACTCCAGACATCTCCAGAATATTTTCAAATCATTTGTGCTTATTGAATCATTGTTGACTTGTTTTTTCTATTCTGAATGTGGTCATTTTTTGAGGAGCAGCAAACAAAAGTGATCATTACCAGAAAAAAGGAAGATATGGAGGTTTTGCAGTTTCTTATCAGTGAGAAACTCTTTGCTGCTTGACTTTTCCCTGGAATACATTGGTAGAAACAGGAGTTCATGTTTCAGAATTAAATGCACGCCTCAACAGCTCGGTTTATGCACTCATAATTACAATTAGAAACAATGTAATTGGGAATAGAACTTCTTTTTTTTTGTCTGAGTGCACAAAATGAGTTGTGAAGAAAATTCCTTTTAAGCCGTGCTTTCTCCCTCACAATTTAGGAACATTTAAGCTTCATCTCCAACATACATTGGGAAATTAGGGGCTAATTAAGTCCATATGGGGCAGTACTGGGGTGAGAGACCCCTGGGTCCCTCCTGAAATTCCCTTTGGCACAGCAAAGCCCCAAACGCCGGCACACGACAGGACACAAACCCACCCCGTGCGACGGCTCCCCGTAAATATTTTAATTCCTTTAGAACAGAAAAGCCAAGCTTTCAATGGAAATGCAGATGGGGAGAGTGGCACGGGGTAATTGAGAATGGGCTGCCCTGCCAGGCGGGGTTAATGGGCAGTGCCCTGCAGAAATCCGGCTCCTGCGAATCCTTGAAATGTCAGAGCAGAACAAAACAAGACGCTGATCCAGGTCCTTGTGGTGTTAAGTGGAGGCTGCAGGGCAGCTCTGAACCCAAACGCATAATTTGTAGACACAGGATGTCATTTACGATTGCTTACCTCTCATTAAAACTAATCAGAGCGGCTTTCTGGCAAAAATTGATTTTTAATTGGAAAAGTTACATCTGTGAACCTGTTTCCCCCTGAAAAGCTGGGAGCTGATGGACACAACGTCCTTGTTTGCTGAGAGCTTCAAGAGCTCTGAATGACCTTTTTTTCCTTCAGATGTTGGCCAAAATTAGCATTTAAAATATTTGTTTGTATGCTTTGCGGGATGATTTTAGCCAGAAAAGTTATTTTCCATTAAGAAACAAACCAGACTCGGGGGATGTTTTCTCTTGGCAGCTTGGGAAGCACACGGATGCTGGGATGCAAACAGGAGGCCAGGACCTTGCACTGGCTTCCACATTTCTCAGGTACTTTTCACCAGGACTGTCACTGGCAGCACAAGGTGCAGCAATGTCACTTTTAATTAAAACCTTTTGTTTTACCTGCACACAGAAGAGCTGCAGCATCCACAGCACGGGCCAGGCCAGGGCTGAGGGATGGAAAAGGAGACATGGGCACTGGGGAGCCCACACAAAGCTGCTTTGTGCCATGAATCCCAGAAAATGCTGCTCACTTCTCCCTGGATGTGCTCTGGGCTGGTGGCCAGGTGGGGATCGGGCACAGGATGGGCTGGGAGGGCTTTTCCAGCCCAGATGATTCTGGCAGACAGCGGTGGGCTCTGGTTCTTCTGGCATTTCCATGTGATGGAGCAGAGGAACACAAACCCCTCCACAAAGAGCTGAAATTCCCATGAACCTGACGGGTATCCTGAGCCCTCAGTGCAATCCTGCAGGAGAACAGGGATCACCTTCCCCCAGGGCTGGAATGGGACCTGGTGAGGGCTCTCCCCTCCCCGAGGAGCCCTTTTGGGGTGATTATCCCAGGATATCGGGGCTGGTGGGTTTAATTGGCTCCATTTCATCCATCCCGGCTGAGCCGAGTGAGAATTCCCTTGGAAGCTGGAGGGTTCTGTCACAGCCCAGCCAGCCCTGGCTGTTCCCAGCCCTTCCACCCAAACCCAGCCAGGAACCTCACAAAATTCCAGGGAGCAGGGAGCGTTTCCAGGGCTGTGCTGGAGGTGGGAATGTCCCCATGGGGATGAGGACCTGGAATCTCCAGGTTTGCTCCAACCTGGCACTGCCAGCTCCCCTCTCTTCCCTTCCCAAAACACAGGTAAACCCTCACCTCCAAGGAGGGTGAGGTTGTTAATTAGATAACAACACCCAGGTTCTTTTAAACTGCTAAGCTTGGTGTGCAACAAGGGTTTATTTCTTTGTTTTGCTGAGATATTTTTTCCCAGAAATATCCTTGCAGGATGCTCCTCTGATTTTCCCGAGGATTTTCTGAAGACCCCAGGTAACAGAACTATTACCTGGAGTCACCTTTTTAATATCCAGGCAGGAGACACAAAGCACCTCTGGAGTTTCAACTCCTTTGGTGTTCTGCTCAACACAGCTGAGCAAGAATTTATGCTGGCACCGAAGTTCTCAGAGCTCGGCTGCGCTATTTAAAACAGAATTTCATCCTAATGAGCCTAAAATAAAACAATGTGTGGAAGGAGATTTCTCAGTATCCTCAGTTGGATCAGGGGCTCGGGAGGAGGAGGAGGAGGAAGCTCCAAATCCGACCGAAGAGCACCCTCTCCTGGAGCTCTCCCGGCAGGAGCTGCTGCCCAGCCCGGCTCCGCAGGGACAAGGTAAAGCAGCTCTGGAGAATCCTTCCCGTTCCATTTCCCATGGAAAACACAGATTATATTCACCCGCTTCTGTTTTTCTCTAGGTTTTCTATTAATTCGTGAAAAATTACCAGAAGTGGGGGCTCAGTTTGCTGCAAAAGGAGGTGTTAGTTATGAAAGGTTCATTTGCAGCACGGTTTTGTGGTTACTGAAGATCTTTCAGGTGGGTCACTCAGCAAATCAGGGTTAAGCATTTTCTGTATCCAACAGATGCTTCATTTTGATCTATTTCCAAGATTATCATAAAAAGATACTTTTCTTTCCCCTATAGAAAAAATAGCTTGTGGAGATACATTTTATTTTTTTACTGCTGTATGAGAAAATCTCTTTTATGTATTTGATATTTTGCCTTCTTCAGGAAGATGCTCAGATTTGGTGGTGAAGTTTTCAATGCACATTTAAAATCGGCTCTCCATGAATACTCTGGCACATTCTCTGGTATTCACAGATGAATGAATTTTTACAGGATTCCTGGAAAGCAAACACATCTGACCACGGGCAATATTAGCCTGATAAAGATTTAATTGTAAAATGACAACGAGCAGCAGTTGAAGTTCAGACAGTATTTCCCTGGCTGTCATTTCTGCGTGCAGACATTATTCTAATAGCAAATCCTCTCATCTTTGTTACCCTTTTCATGATCTTTTCAGTGCCTGAAAAAATCAAATACCAATATCTTGTGACACGAACACAAAGCAGAAGCCTTTTTTTCAGAAGGATTATATTTTTATATGTATATATGATACACACATTTTTTTTTAGTGGGTGACAGAGTTCATGAATAGCAGCATTGAGTTGTGATACCAAACCAAAATCCATTATTATTATTGTTGTTGTTGTTATTATTATTATTATTATTATTATTATTATTACTATTTCACACCAGGACTGGCCAAGCTAAATACCTACTAACTAAGGACAAGTAAATTGGATTTTTTTAGCTGGAATATCCCAGGATGCTCTCTACAAGAGCAGTGTGTTCACAAAGCTGAAACTGATTTCTGATGAAGAACATGTGCAGTCACACTATCTCTCTGTGCCATATCTGAGTAAATTAAAACCTGCACACAATGAAAGTGTCTCCTACACTTTGTCCATCATTCTAACAATACCAAATGCCATCTACAGTAGCATAAATAGAGATTTAACTCCTGCTCACCTGAATAATCCCACTAAACTCAGCCCAGGACTTTCCCTCCTGTAGCTCCAGTGGTGTGGGATGTGGTATTTAATGACTGATGGATAATTATGGAGTACAAAAGGAATTCTCTTTCCATCTCCCAGCAGTTCATTTAGCTGAGGGAACCCTGTCAGAAGCTGGAGAGGGTTGCTGTACCAGCCAAGCCATGAGAAATGCTCCTGTCACTGGCCAGTGAAGCCCCCCTGTCTCTGAGCCCAGAAAGGTTTTTGTGGCACTGACAGGCACAGCTTGTCCTGCAGCCTTCCAGAAGCTTCTTCCAGAAGCACAGACCTCCTGAAGGACAGCAAGATTTACAGAGCAAAACTGCAGGCAGAAGATTATTTTTTGTAAGCTTGGGAGTGCATGGATTAATAAATCCTGGATGTCCCAGCTCTCAGGAATTCCATTTTGTCTAAATTTCAGTTTTGTTTTCTCTTTCCCCTCCCCAGTAGAGCTGAACCTGGGAACAGCATCACTCACTGGCTCGTTAGTTTGATGAAGTGGCATAAGTGACTCCAGCTCCCGAGGGTACTCCCAGCTCCAGAACATTTACACATCCCAAGGGAATTCTGAAAAACACCACCAAGTCTTTAGGTACTGAATCACAGGCAACTATTTTGAATCTTTAATTTTTTTTTTCTATATTCTTTTCTATGAGGATGTCAGAACTAAAATATGGAATATGCTTTTCCCACTTGGTTCTTATTACTTGTAAAGCATTCAAAAGCTTCCAGAATAAAATTACCTCTATGCCCTGCCAGGGAGCAGGCAGAGCTCCACGGAGTATCAAGGGAGTCCCTCTGCTGGTGTTGCTTTCCATTTTTAACCCAAATATAATCATAAAAATGACTAAATGTGAGGCTGGAGCTGCACAGCCTTAGATTCAGCGTTTATTTGTTATCATGTTCATCCCAGTGGAGTTTTACTGTATTTTTATATTTATACCAAAAAAAGTGCTGAAATATATTCCATAAATTAAGGAGTTCATTTTCAGGTGTGACATATTCATCATCACCATCACCATCATCATCATCATGTGAGTTTGTTTTAAAACTTTGCTCAGACGAGAGCAGCCAATTTGCATTTAGGGGGAAAAAAAATATTTGAGAGAGAAATGCAAAGAGAGAAGAGGTGCAGGAAGCTGAATTCAACCCTGAAGTAACAGCCCTTACTCTTTTATCCCAACTGCACATTTTCCATGGGGGGAAAGGCACTGAGGCACATTTAACCCCATAAACACCTGACATTTCCCCTGGGTGGATTCGGGTCTGAGTCCTGACAGTGAAGTATTCAACAACTCAACAAAAATACATTTCTGTTTTGTTCCAGTATTCGTTTCAGGCTTAATCACAGTTGTCAATGTGCTATTGCAGTGAATAACATTTTCATATTGAGTTATTTTACAGCTCCTACAGCAGTAAGGAATATCTTAGGGTACCAACTGATTGTTTTGGCTTTATTTATTGTACAGGAAAGCAATGACATTGAAAATATTGTATAAACAGAAAATACACTGAACAGCAAAATCCCTACCCTCCTTTATGAATTGAAATGACATTATTTTAAAACATTAAAAAAAAAAAATCATAATTATATGTTCTCAACACAGAGACAAATTACCTATTATTTTAACATAATTAATTTGAGCTCAGAGCATTTATGTTGCTGTGTGTGTCATTATCCATCAAAATGCTAAAAATTGGAGGTTGAATCTTAAAGTTTTTCCTCCAAATCTGTCATTTGTTTGTCTCCACCTTCAGTACCTGGAAGTTTTAATTACAGTTGACATTTCAGTTCGTTGTCTGTCCCCTAGGCCACATTTCCAACCTCGCTTGTGATGATCATGTACTGGGGCCTTCAAGAGAGAGCTCTCCCTCTTGAGTGACCTCAGGCTTGTAACCAAGTTTCTGTTCTTTCCCTCTGATAGGGATGTTTTGAGGCTTTTTTTTGCATTGGTATATCCTGATCATTTATTTGTTTATACTGCTGATAAATGTATTTTTCTCTCATAAACACACCCTCCTCCATCTGCTGTGACAGGCAAGGGGAACAATGAATGGTGTATTTCAAGGGTCAGGGCCTGTTTTCCTGGCTGGCTGAACAGGTACCTCTCTTCCCAGAACCTGGACTGGCTTGGGCTGGGTTTTCTCTGTGCTCAGGGTGGGATCTGCTGCTCCTGTGAGGGCAACAGGAGATGGATGGAAGCTCAAGTCCACCCATTTCTTGTTGTCCTGTCTCCAGGAGAGCACTGAGGCCACAGCTGTCCAAACTGTGCCCGGGAACATCTGTCTCCGAGGCTCTGATGAGCTCTGACTTTTTTATGCCTCTGATTTCTTTTTTCCCTTGTCTCTCATGATTGACATTTGTCTGTTCTGGGCCTTGTTTGCTTGCACTGCACTTGTGGGGAGCCCGGAGCAGTGCAGTGTTTTCATGTCAGCCGGGTTAAGGGTGAGGAACATTACACATGCACACTGATTTATGCCTCAGAGGCTGCAAATCGTGTCAAGTGTGATCTCAGCACAGCTCTGCTCCATGACTCAAGCACTCGGTGCAGTGTTACACTCTCAGACATCAATCCTCAGCCAGGCGAGGGAGAACTCCTCCAGAGCATCCATAAAGTCCTGGGCTGGGAGAGTTGTTAGTTATTCATGAGATAATAATGGTGTTTGCGATGTTCATGCCAAAGCCAGAATCCCATAATCACTGAGGCTGGAAAAGACCTCCAAGCTGTGCCCATCCCCTCCCTGTCCCCAGCCCTGAGTGCCACCTCCAGCCCTTCCTGGGACACCTCCAGGGATGGGCACTCCAAACCTCCCTGGGCAGCCCCTGCCAAGGCCTGACTGCCCTTTCCAGCAACAAATTCCTCCTGATGTACAACCTCAGCCTCCCCTGGCACGATTTTTATCCCAGTCCTTCCATAATTCTGCTCTGCAGGGCTATGTCAGGAGCTCCTGTGGACAGCTGTGGGTCTGAAAGCTGCTGTTCTCCCAAAGGCACAGCCATTACCAAAATGCAGGAATCCCTATGAGAAGCATTAATTTGACCCCTCATCTCCCTGAAGGAAAAGGAGGCTGAGAATTCCCAGCAGAGCCACATTAGCAGCGTGCTGGGAACTCCCAGAGGTGGGAAGCACCAGAGCAGCCCAGGACAGAGCCCTTCCCTCCCCGAGGCCTCCAGCCTTTGGCAGCTCAGGGAGCTGAGCGGGGCAGTTTGTGAGCACTTTCTGCAGGAAGGAAGGATGGAAGTGGTGCAGGGAATTCCTCTTTGCGATGCCACAGCGGCTCAGCCCACCTAAATCTTCTGGATGTTAATTTAACACATTCCGTTAGCACTGTTCGACTAATAACGCAGCAAGGAACGCACCGGGAACACCGGGGGTGAAGGCTGGAGGTGCGGGCAGGGCTCTGGGCCCGGGCAGGGCTCTGGGGCCGGGCAGGGTTCGGGGTTCGGGCCGGGGGCCGGGCACGGCTCTGGGGTTCGGGCCGGGGGCCGGGCAGGGTTCGGGGTTCAGGCCGGGGGCCGGGCAGGGTGCGGGGTTCAGCCGCTCCGCTGCCTCGGGGCGCTGCCTGCCCGGGGCCGCTGACGGCCGGCACCGCCGCAGCCTCGCGGCCGCCACTGAGCATGCTCGGCTCCCGCACATCCGCCGGCGCCCGGCGGCCGAGCAGCGGCAGCGGAGCCGGTGCCGGTGCCGGGGCCGGCGGGCTCGGCCCGCGCAGGACACCGAACCCGGCAGGCGGACGGCAGCCCCGCTGATCGAGGCAGGCGGGCAGAAACCGTGGCGGCGGCGGGGCCGCCATGAACCGCGGCGGGGCGGGGGCGGCGCCCGCCTTCCCCGGCCCCGTGCAGTGTAAGTGCTGCGCCATGCGCGCTCCGGGGCCCGCGCCGCGCCAGCGCGGGGGAGCCGGGGCCTGCCCGGGCCCCGAAACCTGAGTAGCGCATGAAACGGGCGGGAGCGGAGCCCGGGAACCTGGCTGGGGGGCGGGGGGGAACCCGGGAACCTGCGTGAGCGCCGCGGGCGCCGGGCGGGCGGGGCCGGACAGCGGCCAGAGGGCACCGGGCACCGGTCAATGCCCCATTACAGCGGCCAGAGGGCACCGGGCACCGGTCAGTGCGGCCGGACAGCGGCCAGAGGGCACCGGGCACCGGTCAGTGCCCCATTACAGCGGCCAGAGGGTACCGGGCACCGGTCAGTGCCGCCGGACAGCGGCNGCCGGACAGCGGCCAGAGGGCACCGGGCACCGGTCAGTGCCCCATTACAGCGGCCAGAGGGTACCGGGCACCGGTCAGTGCCGCCGGACAGCGGCCAGAGGGCACCGGGCACCTGTCAGTGCCCCATTACAGCGGCCAGAGGGTACCGGGCACCGGTCAGTGCCCCATTACAGCGGCCAGAGGGCACCGGGCACCGGTCAGTGCCCCATTACAGCGGCCAGAGGGCACCGGGCACCGGTCAGTGCCGCCGGACAGCGGCCAGGGGGCACCGGGCGGTGCTCCGTGGGTCCTGGGTGATGGTCCGTGTGTGCCCGGTAGCGGTCCGTGGATCCTGGGGCATTGCCCACGCTCCGTGGGCGCTGGATGGGTCCGTGTGTCCCCCGAGGCTCCGTGCGGCGATGCCGCAGTCACTGGGCGAGTGCCCCCGCGGCACCCGGAGCCCTCTGGGGATGCATGCCCCTGTCCCGCAGTGTCCCCGCAGCTCCGGGCAGCAGGATGTCCCTGTGCCACCCGGAGCAGTGTCACCCATCACCATCCCCCGGGCCGAGCTGACCGCGCCGTGTCCCCGCAGTCCCCGGCAGCACCACGGTGCTGGTGGAGCTGACACCCGACATCCACATCTGCGGCATCTGCAAGCAGCAGTTCAACAACCTGGACGCCTTCGTGGGGCACAAGCAGAGCGGCTGCCAGCTCACCAGTGCCACGGCCGGCGCCACCAGCACCGTCCAGTTCGTGTCCGAGGAGACCGTGCCGAGCACACAGGCTCAGAGCACGAGCAGAACCATCGCCTCCGAGACACAAACCATTACAGGTACCCAAACCTTCCTTCACAGGTACCCAAACCATCACAGGTACCCAACCATCACTGGTACCCAAACCTTCCTTCACAGGGACCCAAACCTTCCTTCACAGGGACCCAAACCTTCCTTCACAGGTACCCAAACCATCACAGGTACCCAAACCATCACAGGTACCCAAACCATCGCAGGTACCCAAACCATCACAGGTACCCAAACCTCCTCAGGTACCCAAACCATCACTGGTACCCAAACCATCATAGGTACCCAGCCATCACAGGCACTGCCATGTCACCTGCCAGGTGCCAGCCTCTGTCCCTGTGTCCCCATCACCCAGCTGAAATAGCTGTTTTCACATCAGCTGTCATGGAACCAAGGAAATGAAATAGTGCTGAACAGCCTTCTTGGGTTTGTTATAACAATAGTTGCTTAATTTGCTAATTGAGATACAAGTTCTCTCAGAGAATTGCTCAATCTATTGTGTTATGGAACCAGCTTGTGCAAATTAATTAAAACTGTCGATACTTATAAAAAATACTGAAATTACTATGCATTTTAATTTTTTTTGAGAGTACTCTAGATGGAAAACAGACCCAGAATTGCTGTCAGGCACCCATCCAGACCTTTTTATGTGAGAACACTGCATTCCCTAACATTGCTCCCACAACTAATTGGCAGGAAAAATATTACTCAAAATTTCTGCCTGTATGAAGACTCGAGTGAGGTCCCGATCCTGGAGACATTTAAATAAAATTAGGATTTTGTTCCGTGTGTGAAGGTTTGCCCTTCTATATTTAGTGTTGTTTTATTTTGGTGTGGGACTTCACTAAACCCCGAGTTATTTGACTCTAATTTGGATAGACAGGTTAAGGCAGGGAATCTGGAAGAGCAGTGAAACAAACTGAATTCAGGGCCCACTTCCAGGAATTTTTGTATTATAATCCCTCAACTCACTGTGGGTTTTGGGTGAGTCATTTTTCTGCTTCATATTTACTCATCTTTAAAATGAGGACAGTTCTATCCATTTGCCCTTTTGGGCTATAGTGTTGTTTAATTGATTTAAAAGCTGCTACTTTGGCTGAGATATTTTCACCTGTTATTCTTGTGAGTAACAGCTAAAAACAGTGGAGTTGAAAGAGGCTGAACTTTTTTAACAATTACAAAAATAATTTGTGGACAACATTTGCCTTATAAATCATGATATTTTTTTCTCATTTGGGCTATAACACAAACAGAGTTGAAAAACAAATGTATCTTTATTTGGTATTTGGAAGAGAAAAACATTTTTCCTTTCCTCCTCCCCCAGGTAAATAGGAACCCAGGAACAGTAATGTTGCTGGGAAAAAAAAAAAAAAAAACAAAAACAGACTAGAGAATTCATTAAATTAGACAATAATTAGATTTTCCTTTTATCTGATTAGAGAAGATAATGCTCTCACATGAAGTTTTTGTGTGTTTAGTTTCTGCCCCAGAGTTTGTTTTTGAGCATGGCTACCAAACCTACCTGCCCAGCGAGAGCACAGAGCCTCCAGCTGCTGCTGTGGTCTCTACACCCCCAAAAGCAAGGTCCAAGAAATCCTCCTCCTCCTCCTCACTGCCACTGAAGAAACTCAGCTGTCTGTACCCAGGTGAGATGAGCATTGTACCTGCTGCCTTTTCATTTTAACGTGGAGAGCTTTCCTGTGGTGACACACAGGAGATCTGACCCTGCAGCAGTGCTGGAATGAGTTGCCTCTAAGGGGAAGCATTTGAAAACTCAAGTTCACAGGTGAGCTGGTCACTGTTTGAAGTAGATGTGAGTGAACAAGATGAGGAATTAATTTTCTGTTTTCAGTGGATTTTAAAGAAAACACTGTTGAAAATAAACATGTACAGATTATGGTAATGTATTTTTATTATTTTTTCTAGATTTTCCTTGAATTTAATGATGTTTATCTTATTGTTTTCAGGTTGCCAGTTCAAGACTTCCTATGGTATGAAGGATTTGGAACGTCATCGGCGAACACACACAGGTTTATGTTCCTATATTTTCTTCTGGCTTGGTGTCCTCCTTTCAGCTTTTTCACAAAAGCCATTTTCCTGTGAAGTAATGTCACTATGGACAGGGTGTAGACATGTCTGTACCTTGTAGTGTTGTCCTCCTCTTGGGGACATGCCCTGCTCCGGGTACAGCTGTGACACTGGAGCACGGGAGGTTGATTTGAGGCACGGTGCAACTCCTGAGTGCTGCGAGTGCACACGCCTGCTTTGCTCTTTATATTAAAGCAATTCCATGATTTTAGCTCCCAGTTTTGGAGCTGCACAGGGAGAAGGCTCCAAAGGCTCTGCTGTTTGTTGCAGCTACGCCTGCAGCCTCGTGCCCAGCTCCTACAAACGCGTCCCTTTCCTGGTCAGGGTTCAGTCCGTGCTCTCTGCTGTAGCACCGCTTCCTCCCCGTGCCAGCCCCTGAGTGTGAGTGCTGCTGTTGCAGGAGACAAGCCCCACAAGTGCGAGGTGTGCAGCAAATGCTTCAGCCGCAAGGACAAGCTGAAGATGCACATGCGCTCGCACACGGGCGTGAAGCCCTACAAGTGCAAGCACTGCGAGTACGCGGCGGCCGACAGCAGCAGCCTCAACAAGCACCAGCGCATCCACTCCAACGAGCGCCCCTTCAAGTGCCAGATCTGCCCCTACGCCAGCCGCAACTCCAGCCAGCTCACCGTGCACCTGCGCTCGCACACAGGTGGGGTCGTGCTCACATCCACACCTCTAGGGGTTGGAGGGTCACAGAGGTGGTTTTAGGTCATGGACAGGTATCCAGATTCCCAAAAGGGATGATTGGAGTTCCCAGGGAGCGCCCCTTCAAGCACCAGATCTGCCCCTACGCCAGCTCAGCTCCAGTCTGAGCTCACACAGGTGGCATTTTACTCACATCCACAGCTGTATGAGCTGGAGGGTCACAGAGGTGGTTTTAGGTCATGGACGGGTATCCAGATAGCCAAAAGGGATGATTGGAGTTCCCAGGGAGCGCCCCTTCAAGCACCAGATCTGCCCCTACACCAGCTCAGCTCCAGGCAGCTCACCGTGCACCTGCTCTCACAACACGGGTGGGGCTGTGCCCTCCTCACCTGGGCAGGTGAGCCCTGAGTGAGCACACCGGTATTTCCAGCAGAATTCAATTTCTGTGCCATTCAATATTCCAGTAGCTGGGAAGGGATTTTAGGCTGACCTTTCTTTTTTGGCATTTCTCATGTTAAGCAATTGAATTATGCTAAAACTCAAGCTTTAGTTTTGTTGTTTCTTCTATTTCTCCAAAATTAATATTTTTCTTTTCTTGTAAAAGGTCTTTCATTTGCTGAAAAGAGGCACAAGAATTTTGAAAGTAGTCATTTCATCCTTGTTAGGTTAGAAAGTGTCATGCACACACCCAATTTTAGAAGAGAAGTAGGACTGGGATGTAGAATGTATTGCTTACTGAATTAAATTAATAATCCTCTCGAAGGTGAGTGTAATCCCCATTGCTCAGAGCGAGGTCATCTTCATAGAATTACTTGTTGAACTAGTCACTAAACATCAGCTTCCTGTTAATTTGAATGAAATTACTCTTAGAATTAATAATCCTATGGTCAGACACAAGTTTTTATCTAAATCCTGGCAGTGTCAGTTAGGGATGGGCAGAAATGGAAAGAAATACAGAGTAGGCCACTCTTTAAACAAACAAAACCAGCATTTGCTATACTATTTTTCATATATTTTGCTGCCCTTTATATGAAAATTAAGTCATTGAAATATGAACTGTGCCTTCATCAGCAAAGCAGATAAAAATTCAGTAGCTGAGTGTGCAGCTGAGGCTGTAAAATAAACTAGATGAACAAACAGTGTATCTTCATTAATAAAGTCTGTTTAATCCAGACAGTACACCATGTATCTCAATTATTAAACAGATACAGGGATTAGCACAGTAGGCCACAACTTGATTTGAAAAATATGTAGCTAAACCTATGACATATGTAGCTGGGTAAGCAAATTATGCAAAATTATACAGCTCTCACAAACTCTATAAAATATTAACTTCTAAAATAAATCAGCCATTTGCAGTTTGATTATTAAAGAGGATAAATGCTTGTTGAACTAAATACACTTTCTTTTTCCTCCTCTCTCCAAGAGTGTCATAGAACCTAAAACCACAATTCTTGCACTTGTTCAAAACAATGCCTACCTACAGACATCAGGCTCAGGTATTTTAGAGAGCTGTATTTTTAGATTAAAGAAAGAAAAGGGACTCGTTATTTAGTTAAGTTGCTAAGTGTGCTTTGGATTTGTTTTTTAATGGCTTTAGAACAGACTGCCTGGGATTGATTAGGAATTAGCACAGCTCCACCTTAACGTGGTCGTGGATATTGTGACACCAGCCCAGAAATGCAGAAAATGCCAAATAATGGTTTTAGATCCAAGTGTGTCAGACCAGGTGATAATCCCGTGTCACGAAATTTCTCTTGGCTCTGAGAGCGCCTCGTGGGTTCAGGACGAGGCAGCTGAACGGGATCCATCCCAGCAGCGTGTGCTGGTGTCACCTGTGCCTTCTGTTGGCAGGAGATGCCCCTTTCCAGTGCCAGATGTGCCCCGCCAAGTTCAAGATCAACTCGGACCTGAAGCGGCACCTGCGGGTGCACTCGGGGGAGAAGCCCTACAAGTGCGAGTTCTGCGAGGTGCGCTGCGCCATGAAGGGCAACCTGAAATCCCACGTGCGCATCAAGCACAGCATGGAGAACACCCTCAAGTGCCCCGAGTGCGACTTCCAGTGCGGCAACAAGACCAGCCTGCGGCAGCACATCCGCAGCCACCAGCCCGAGCAGCCCGTGAAGTGCTCCGAGTGCAGCTACTCGTGCTCCAGCAAGGCGGCCCTGAAGGTGCACGAGCGCATCCACGGCAAGGAGCGGCCCTTCAAGTGCGAGTTCTGCAGCTTCGACACCAAGCAGCGCAGCAACCTCACCACCCACGTCCGCAAGGCCCACGGCGACAAGGCCAAGGGCAAGAGGCACTCGCTGGACAAGAAGGAAGGGGAGAGGCCGAAGCAGGGCGGCTCCAGGCAAGTAGCCAAGCTGGACGCCAAGAAGGCCTTTAAGTGCGACCTGTGTGACGCGTCCTTCGTGCGGGAGGATTCTCTGCGCAGCCACAAGAAGCAGCACAGCCTGTACGGCGCCAAGAACGGCGAGCTGGCTGTGCTGCAGCTGCAGGTGGATCCCGGCCGCCAGCCCGGCGCCCCCATCGCCGTCAGTCACCTCCAGGTGCCTCTTCAGGCCGCTCAGGTGTCCCCGTACAACGAGGGGAGAGTCAAGATCATCGTGGGCCACCAGGTGCCTCAGGCCAACAGCGTGGTGCAGGCGGCCTCGGTGAACGTGGTGCCCCCGGCGCTGCTGGGCGCGGGGCAGGAGGAGGTGCTGGGCAGCGGCCGCCTGCAGCTGCTGGGCCAGGTCAGCGTGCTGGCCCCGGCCGCGGGGGCCGCGGGGGCTGCGGGGCCGGGGGCAGAGCCGGCCGTGCTGCTGGGTGGCCACGAGCAGGGCGAGGGCAGCGCTCTGCACCAGGCCCTGCTGCCTGCCGCCGCCCCCGAGCCACCCCCGGGACAGGCCTTCATCGCCAGCTCCGCCATCAGCTGCTCCGACCTGGAGGGGCTCAACGCCCTCATCCAGGAGGGAGCCACCGAGGTGACCGTGGTCAGTGACGGGGGACAGAGCATCACCGTGTCCACGGCTGCTCCTCCTCCTCCCATCTTCTCGTCCTCCTCCCACAGCGAGGGCCCCAAGCAGACCTATTCCATCATCCAGAGCGGGGCACACACGGCCCTGCTGTGTCCCGCAGACTCCATCCCCGATTAGGCACGGGATGCTCTGGACACACCGTTCTCTCCTGGTGCACTGCTGAGCCTGGGGAATGCACAGGACACGACTGAGTGCAGGATTTGTCCTCCAGAGCCAAATACCTTCCACTTCCATGCCGTGTTTGTCTGTACACTGTACATCTTGTGTGTGTGAGGAGGGAGTGTTTGTATTTCTGTGCCTCCGTTGCAATCGGTCTCTGCTCCTTGGAAAATCCAAGCAGCTGTCACCAGTGTCCCCAGGCAGTGACATCCCCGAGCATGGCTCTTGTGCTGTTCTGCCTGAAGTCCTCACCTTGTGCTGAATTGTTTGGTGCACACACAAGAGAATTTCTGAGCCGTTCTGGAGGCTGGATAAGTGAGGTGTCAGTCCTGTGCTGTGTGTGCCCTGGGAGCCCTAAGGGAGCCCTGCTGGCTCTGCTCCAGCCCAGGTGAGCTCCGAGGGGCTGTGCTCAGTGCCTGCAGAAATTGGTAGCACCTGGCACTTGAGATGTTTGTGCAGAGACCAGGTGGTTGTTTTTAGAAAGCAAAAGAATGTTGTCCCTCTCTCAGTAGTAACTAACTTTGTTTAGCAACAACACAAATCATCTCTGGCACGGTGGTGGCTGTCAGAGGTGCCTGTGAATTTAAAACAACTGGAAATATATTTTTTACAAACACTATTTACCTTCTGTTTTTATTTTCATGCTGCCTGTTGGGAGTTCCATGGGTGGTAAAAGTGCACTACAGTTTGGGTCTTCTTTTCACATTAAAGATTGATTTTAATTTAAAATTTAAAAAAAATCTTCTAATCTAAGGTCTGTCACTCCAGCAGAAATTCAGGTTGGATCACAAGGAGATGGTAATTAATTAAATTTATAATAATATTATAAATATTTATATAGTTATAATAAATATTTAATTTTATACTTTAAATATATACATATATTAAAATAATTAAATGGTAAATATTATAATATATTCATTTTATTAATTTTATATTTATTTTATTAATTGTTAGTGTAATATATTAAATTTTATATAAAGATTTATTTAAAATATTATATTTATATATATATATATAATATATAATTTATAATTTTTTATGGACATTTCTCTGATGAAAGAATTCCAGGCTGTATTTTAAACAGCGGAATTGCCCATGCAAAGGTACCACAAGCTAAAAGCAATGAATTTCCCCATCCTCGGCTCCCAGTGTCATCCATAGGTGGTGCCAGAGGCCCAGGGAAGCTTTGGAGTGTGCTCTGCCTCCTGGATGATCCTTCCTGTTTAACACTTCCCTGTAAAAACATTTCAAAATCCAGTTTTTTAAGATGATTACAAAAGCTCGGCTGTAAAAATCTCACTGTCACCTTAAAGAAGAAGCTGCAGATATAAAGAAATGCCCGAAGTTTTCTGCAAGAGGCAGATCTGTGGCCAAAACATCACCTCACAATTCATGTTAAATTGATAATATTTTGCTCCCTGTTAATTAATTTTACCTGTTGGTGGTTCCCAGCTGTAGAACTGTCGGGCACCACCAGAATGATAAAACCCAAGGGATTTTGGCAGAGCTGCTGGTTTGAATAATTGAGTTTAATAACAGAGTTTATGTGTGCTGGCCTGGCCAGGAGTCACCTGCAGTCCAGTGCCACAGCTCCGTTATCTGCAGCTGCTCAGAAAGCCTCGAGAACCTTCTCGAGTAGGAAACCAGCAGATCTGGCATGTTGCCAAGCCTCACCTTGGTGCTGGGCCTCCCAGATAAACAGGAAAGATAACAGGATGGTGTGAATGAACACACAGGGCTCGCTGCACCTTCCACCTTGTTCTGCTGATTGCACCATGCCAGCGATCTAGAGCCTTCTTCCTCCCCTGAGACAAGCAGCAGCTGATAACCAAGGCTCACACAGGGCAATTTCTTCTCTGTTTGCCCTTCCAGTATTCTGGCTTGGTTTCTGGGTATGGCAGTGATGGTCTGTGTGTTTTGGAGCTGGCAGGAGCAGGTTGTTTTAATCTCTTCATACATTCTTCATGTTATCAGCAGAGCCATGCCAGGAGGAGCCTGCTAATTCAGAACAAGTGTCTCTTGCAGGGCTCTCCTGCTCTTGAGCACATGGTAAATAAATGTTCTGCCATAGCCTCAGAGCTCTGCAGCAAGCTGGCTCTTTTCAGCACAAAATATCGGGATGGATTTTTGTTCCTGTTACCTGGACATCCCCAGGCTGCCCTGGTAAGTGCTGGGCCCAGGAGCAGAGCTCAGTGGTTCCA